>NC_056749.1:42363368-42383854 GCF_019279795.1 Protopterus annectens
AGTGCTGTTGAAGTTTCAGAACCCACTGTATATGCAAAAACAAAACTCAGATGTAACCATTGAAAGACAGACTGAATTCAATAGTAATTACTGCTGCTTAATAACATCTTTGAGGAAACTCTCTTTGGTACGTCTTTCTCCAATATTTTACTTCAAAAACAATACTACTAGCCTCAGAACTACCATGTAAAAATAAAGGCAAAGTCAAAACACGGTAATGGACGAGCGAAACATTTTTATTGAACTTTAGCACTTTGACCTTTTAGCTGCACAAGACATCTTCAGAAACATTTCAGATGAAGTTTTGTGCTATTAAAATGTTAATAAAACTGTTCACAGATGTGTTTTGGTTTCAAAGACTTGCATTTTTTCACCCACAAATGTGACATTTGTAGTCCACAGTGTATATGAAATACTAGGAGGGTACCTAATAATGATCACATACTGGATTGTTAAAGTTAATTTGGTCTTGAGGTTGATTTTGTAACGTAGAAACATCTCGAGTAGAGAATGTTGATCACATGAGTATCACCTATAGCTGTTGTACCTTGTATTCTTCTTGGGACAAGAGCATCATAGGGAATTAGAGCAGAATATGATAATCCAGTTAAGTACTAGAACACTGATCATGGCATTGTCCTAACTAGGTAGGACACCCAACACTGGATGCTAAAAGAGCACATATGCAGTACTAAAATGTAGGAGCATATTGTGTCCAAGGCAAAAGGGATGAAGCCCTTATGGGTCAGATGACCTCGGTACAGCCAGCTCCGTAGGCACTGCAGTAGAGTCACGAGGGAATGAAGAGGCTATACCTGCTTGCCTTTCTCTGGAAAAGGGCTGAGAGCTGTATTTCTGAGTAAGACGTAGCAAACACTGATTAATATCGTCACTGAAGGGCACCCTAAGTGGCTTATTTCATAGTAAACTGTGCTAATATTCTATATTATTTTTGGTGTGACACAGCAAGATGCAGAGGACAGGAAGAAATGGAAACAGGTGATCTGCTGTGGTGACCCTTAACAGGAACAGCCGAAAGAAGATGATGACTTTGTCACTCCATATTTTAAATTTGTTTTTCTGAGTGATGGGATTATGGTCCTACAACAGGTGGGAGGACTTATGCAATTAGAAATGCAGATTTTATGCAATTAGCTGTTGAGAATTTTAGCCAGATTTAACTTTGTAAGCTGAGAGGTCTACAAGTACCCTTAAAGGAACAGAATATAATGACAGTGCCTGAAGCCATTATAAATTATTCCAGTTTTCCAAACCTTTGATTGTTCTAGTAAAGAATCAATACACCTTTTCAAGTTGTTTTATGTGGCTTGCTCAAAGGCTGCAAAATGCATTACGGTATTCAATAATGCTTTTGGTCAGGATATAAAGTGATACAATTATGTCCCTTGAGTGACTAGACATGCAAATTAAAATTAGATATGCTATGGAATGTTCTTTTCTGAATTTCATAGATGCACACTGGTTAAAATTTATCCACAACTCTCCCGAGATCTTTAATAATGGTGTCATTTTTCTGATTTGATCATTTCTTCTGCAATCAGAAAGAATATGCTTTTTTTCACAATGCTACATTTTCTAAAATCAAAGGTGAGGCAAAACATGATTTTTGTCCAATTAATGTTGTGGGTGTTTTTGTCTGATTACACATTTTTATGGTTTCTTTTTTTGGCAGCTGTGTTTTGCTTGCTGATGTGTGGCCAATTATATTTATGATAATATATTCCACATTTACCTAATATGTGCAAATATAAATTGAGTTAATATAGCAGAACACAGTTGTGATCTACATTTTTGTCTGAAAGAGACATTAACCTATTCATTAAAGTACCCATTGAGTAATCATGAATCATACAACACCCAAGACTAGAAGTGTTACCAATGGTTTTAAAATTGGTCTATATATGGTCCTGTATTATTCTTTTCACATTAACTGTTAAGTTCTTTATGGCTGTGTAAGTTTTCAAGGGACTATAAGGCATCTTCTGTAGTACCTTCCAACAGCTCAGTTTGTGGAATTATTTACACAACTTGAATGACTAGTATTAAGGTGTGCTGCAGTCAACCAAGGTGTGCTATAGTTAGCAAAGATGTGTTGTAGTCAACCAATGTGTGCTGTAGTTAACAAAGGTGTGCTATAGTCAATAAACCAAAGTGCATCCATACAACCTAATAGCTCTTACCTAGGAAATCAGCTATATGGTGTAAAGGTGTTGGTCTCATCATTTCATGTAAACTTGTCTGTGGGCCAAATGCATCATCTGTTATTTAGAAATAAAATAGCATCATGTCAACACCTGGCCTACCTAGCAAGGATCTAACCATTTCAGTTACATTCTGCAGCAAATAGATTTTGCAGAGAAGTGCTATTATGTCCGTCGGCATATGTGCATCTTAGGTTCATTTGCATATGTGCTGCACAAATTATTTACCTGTCATCTAAATGGATAGTTCACCATATTAAAAACTAAACCTTGATTCACAAAATAAATAAAAAAGTAGCAGCAGCAACACCTAGGTAGTGAATTCAGTGTATAGATACGTGTAGTAATCTGTAATATATGCAGCTACAAGTCTACATTGGAGGTTAGGAACAGTAGCCACTGTTATTACACTTTAATAATAACACTGTCTAGACTTATACTAGCCTGACTGCCGAAGGCTCCTGTGTGTACCCCAGCAGTATATCTCATATTACTGCAAACCATCTCTAGCAGTAGACTGGGATTTCACTGTGGTACCACAATGAGCATACCACAGTGCATCTGCAGAGCCAACTGTGCTCACATCCCCTTCCACACCTGCATTATAAGCCTGTCATAACTTACTGTAATTTACTGGTACACCATTGTCCCTAGCAGCCTACAGCAATGTGTCTTTTTACAGTAGGGGTCCTTATGTCCTCCATTGGAGGTGGATGGCAGATACTGGACTTCAGTCAGTTTGGGAAACATGTCCTGCTACAGGTGTTCAATTCAATTAGGGACCACCTGTTAGACTACCCCCTACATGACCACCGTTGTGAAACAGTAGTCCATACTGAAGCTGTTTGTATGTGGAATCACACATTAGTGGAAGCATATCACCAGCATGCCATTGTCCACTGCAAGCCTAACCAATAAGGACTAGTGGACACAGGATGTGTGCATGACCAAATATCATGTATGTCAGACAGAGAGATGCGCCAGGTTAGCAAGCGTAGTACATGCCATACTGTCTTACATGTTGATTGATTAAGTTATTAATTGCTTCTACTACAGCATTATTATTACTGTCCTATGTATCAGTAATAAATCTAACACCTCTGGCTTCTATCCAGTCTTTTAAAGCTACCCTGACCAACAATTGTCTCAAATCACTGCAGTCCTACAAACCTTTCACTTGTGGACAGAGCCATTCACAGCAACAAGCACCTGAACAAGAACTGGCTGAAAATAAAAAGACATAAGGACAAAAATGATTTTAACTGACTGTGTAAGTTTCTATACTCCTCGAAGGGACAGTGCAGGTATGACAGAGTTACCATAGGAAAACTAAATAATCTGAGAGTTGCTTAGAATACTGAACACACTTCCAACAGAAAGCAGTAGTTTTTCAGAGCAGTAAGTATACAAAGCGGCAAAATTCTCTACTATATGAGTCAAGGAGTATATGCCCCCTTGCAAATATAATCCTAGACTATGTCTTCCAAATAACAGAAGAACAGGGATGTTTACCAATCTGTTAGTGTAGCATATTACCTCATACATTAGCAAAATGTTTTGTTTCCACCTCATTTGCCAAGAAGCATTATATTCCACTAAGTATTTAACTGCACTTGTGGTACTCTATCTTAAATAGACTCATGGCCACCGTGTCCCTAATATTTCATAGATTTTTTCTGTAAAAACCTTTGTGCTAGTCTGTGTGATAACCTTCCTCTGGGCCAGTAATTAAGGAGCCTCAATCCTCACCAATGACACCAGTGGAGGATGTTCACTGGGAGGATGACAGGTACACCCACAGTATCTCCAGATGCAACTCTCTGCATCAAGCACAATCAAGCACAATTTCTCTTCAGAGCACAGAGGGAACATAGTCAGTCTGGGAGCTGGTTCCTCTCTCTTTTTCCAAATCCCCAATAAGACTCCTCACTGACACAGCTATAGAGCTGAGATCTCAGCTGGCTATCCAAGCCAAGTACTCCAGCACCCTGTCTGTCCAAACAGTACTTTGTGTCCCTGCCCAAGTAGCTGACACACACACTCTTTGAGATTTGATATAAACACACACACGCACACACACACACACACACACACACACACACACACACACACACCTGAGAAAGGCTGCACAGATTTACTAGCTATGCCCCCTTCTTGCCCAGACTATGAGGTAGTTACTACCTACTGCCACCAGACACTCCTCCCAGCTACCTTAAGGCTCTTCCAAAGGTACCCAATATACTGACTGAAATTAATATTAATACAAATGGTACTTTGGCCTTCCGCGGTGGTGCAGCGGTAGCGTTGTTGCCTCACAGCAAGAGGTTCTCCCGTTAGATTCTCAGCTAGAGTGCAGGGATTGCCTTCTGTGTAGAGTCTGCATGTCCTCCCCGCGGTTGAGTGGGCGTTCGAAAGACATGCATAAATGGGCATGCCTTCATTGAAGGTTGAAAGTCAAGCTGGCACCTCAGCGTTTATGAAACTCTACTGCCAATCATTAGCGGACCGGAGTTCCGCTGTGGCAACCCTAACCAGGAAAAGCCGAAAGACAACAACAAACGGTACTTTGACCAAGGGCAAGATTATTAGGAGTGGCCCACACAGTGTCACCAAATCAATATGCAAATACTAATATCTCTAATAACTTAATTAATAGAGCAAGGCAGATGATGTGGTGAATATATTTCCTTGTTGTCAGTCCCAAGACAGAATACAGAATGCTTAGTCTCACTAACAGACTTCTCAAAATAATATCTAAAATATTACCTCTGAGATAGCTTGCAGAATGACATCACTTCTGGTCATCTGACTTCTAGGTCCATTGCAAACCCCCATTGCTGGAAGCTGGAAAGATTTAGGAACTACCTGTAAATACACACGCAAGGGCTTTTGCTCAGATCTGTGGCAGATGCTGGAAGTCATAAAACAATTGCATACCTTCACACTTCCAGAGTAGTAATTAGTTCACACCAAAGACAACACAGAAAGCTTCCTAGTACAGACTTTCTGTCTTTGGCTGCATTGAAACCTGTGAGATAGCATCTTTATGGCCTACCCTATAAAGTAATTTAATTTCAGATATATTTTAAGGTTTGCTGGACTGAGGTTAACCTCCTGATTTCCAGTTTCCTCTGTTCAAACATGTACATTAAAACAGTTACAATAGTGCATGTATATTTCTGTTCTCTCCAATAGGGCACACTGTGGATATATTTCAAACACAAGCACTTTACAAATGCCTTTTCAACACAAGCATCTGTACAAATCAGTTTGATATACACACAACATACAATTCTAATACATTTGTAACACCAGCATCTTGTATAAATCAGTTTGATATTCACAAATTACATATATAATTGTTTACAACATTCCGGCTAGCTGTGCTGGCAGTACCTCCTATTGTCACAGTCTGACCTTCCAGTGGGGGACCCCACTACCCTCCCCCCACTTCACCTACATATCCAATCACTACAGTTATCTCACCAGCACCATGTGCTCACATATCTAGGTCACTGTTACAAGACTCCACCTTCTTTCCATCAGTATCATCCAGCTTAATATCTCACAATGTCGGCCTCCTTTACAATATATATCTGTTCTCATAAAATGTTTCTTAATCAAATTATGTCTCTTCTGCTACTCATCATATCTCCATGCATCATAAAATATCACACTTCGTTAAATACAAATACATTCACACACACATGCCTCCCACCCTCCACAGTGAATTCCATAACCACCCCTCCACACATATAACTTCCGAACTTTACTTAAATCATTTTTATTTATTATTTATTTATTGGCATTTGTTGAGCAGGAAAGTCCACCTGGCAAAAAAGAAACCCATTTTCAGTGGAGACCTGGGGAGAAAAGCTCCACATTTATACAAACATCAAAAGCAAATATTATACAGTATACAGTACAGATCTGGGGAGAAGTCCCCACAGTTAAGACAAACTAATATTACAGAACATAACTGCAAAACATAAGTTATACAAATTACTATGTAAACACCATATTACAGGTAAACTATATCACAGAGAAAAGCAAGTAGTGAACAAATAGTGTTTTAATTCAATGGAGTTGATTGAAAATCAGAGGTGTTAGAAAGGTGGGATTGCAGTTGATTAAATTATGGGATTAAGGGGGCTTGCAATGTATTTCACATGTACAGAGGATTATGTAAAAAGTAGGTTTTTAGCGCAGCTTTAAAGGACTTCAGGGAGTCTAGCTGGGTAATGGAAGAGGGGAGGGTATTCCAAGGTTTGGCTATGCTGTACAAATACAGGCATTGTCCTGCTCTCTTGTTGGGTTTAGTTACATTTAGAAGGGTTTTCTGTGAAGAGCAGAGGGATCGAGTGGGGGGTGTATGTATGCAAGATGGATTGGAGAGCTGGGCACTTATCGGGTTGGAAAAGTAATTTATGGGAAGTAGTTAGTTGAGTAAACTGGAGATAGTGGTGAAATTCTAGCCAGGATAGGTTTGAGAGAGCGTTGTAGTGGTGCGAGCAGTTTGACGAGTTAGATGCAAATTTTGCTATCTTATAGTAGCATTGTTATAGCTTATTACTGAGTGATTTATGGAGATTGGTGAAAATGGGGCTCCCATATGTAAGGGATGGAATAAGCAGGGAGTTAGGTAATTTGATCCCAGTTTGTTTATCAAGGCAAAGTTTGTATCGGTATAATTTGCCCAGTTTGAAGTGGGTTTCTTTACTGTGTTGAGAATGTGTTGTTCAAAAGAGAGTTTATTGTTGATAGTAATTCCTAGAAGTTTTGCGGATTGTGCCTGTTCTATTTCAGTTTTGCTTTGTGAGAAATTTTTGAATTCTGTAGTTGGGGGTTTTGATGAGAATAATAACAGCTTAGTTTTTTTATATATAGACATATAAGGCAAAAATTAAGCACACCAAAAATAAACCAGTAACTCAAATATAAACCCAAATTGCCATTTTACATCTCTGTGAAGACACACACCCAAACCTTGTTCCAACTAATTAGCAATAAAATACTCCAGTACCCACAACAACTTATAACCCAATTATACCACCCCCATCTTTCAGAAGCACACTTAACTATTTCTCAGTATAGAGATCAGGCGTATTTGTAATACTCTCAGATATAACAGTAACGACAGAAACACAGCTAAGATCAGAAATAACAGACAATGAAATACTAACCCCAGGATTCAATATTCTTAGGCAGGATAGAACTAATGTATATGTATAATCAAACATATCAACAGCTGAAGGTATCTTCCAGTGGATATCCCATAATATTATATATGTATACACATTTTATATATATATACCAATATGTAGATGGCTCCACACTCATTTCTACAACTCCTAGCATACCACAACTGCAAGAAATAACTGAAAACTCTTCTCTGGCCATAGAATCTTGGTTACCTAATTCCCATCTTCTCCTTAACCCTAACAAAACCAATGTTTTTCACCCCCAAATGTATCTCAGACCAAAAACACCAATTCCATATTTTCTCAGCCAGTTGTACAAAAATAAAAACTGTGAGTCAGTCCAAACTACTGGGTGTCATAATTGAGTACAATCTAAAATCTGATCAGCACGTACTGTAAGGCATAAAGATAATACTAGGCGCCCCATATAGATGAAAACAATACCTGAAATATACAACTAGGAGTGGACATCCATAGCTACATCCTATCTACTCCATTGTCTCATTCATATTCCCCAGTTTTCACTAACCTAAAAAAAAACAATAAGAAGACCACAGTCTTGCAACAACAAAACAGCTAAATTTGTTACCAGTGCCTCCAACAAAGCACATCACTGCACAACTTAAAAAAAATGTAATTGGCTGGAACTGCCCCACAGCCTAACTGCTCCCAACTTCTCACAGCCCACAAGTTTATTTTCAGTCCAGGGAAATGTCCAGCACTGCAAAACCTTGTACAATACATGCGGCAGAGACCTGCACTCTAACTAAACGTCCCTACGAATCACCTCTAAGTCCAATAACAGTGCAGATTACTCACAGGATTTTAATTGTCTCACAAACCTTTGGAACTCAGTTCCTCTTCCAGGTATAGCAGTAGATAAAAATCATAATTCTCAAAACATAACTGAAATAAAACCTACACAACACTTGGTTCTGTACTTGTTCAGCACCAGGCTGAACTATATTTTATAACCTTACTTCCTCCCTCAACGGATAACTAATGTTACCATTTTTTCTTTGCCCACCCTCTCTCTACTAGCAACAATTTTAACTCATCCATCTGCTCTCACTAAATCTACCTATTTTTCTACATCCTATCAATCTATCAGTCTATCAATCAGTCAATCAATCTATCAGTCTATCAATCAGTCAGTCTATAAATCTATCAGTCTATCAATCTATCAGTGTATCAGTCTATCAGTGTATGAGTCTATCAGTCTATCAATCTGTCAGTCTAGCAATCTGTCAGTCAGTCAATCAATCTATCAGTCTATCAGTCTATCAGTCTATCGATCTGTCAGTCTATCAATCTATCAATCAGTCAATCAATCTATCAGTCTATCAATCTATCAGTCTATCAATCAGTCAGTGTATCAATCTATCAGTCTATCAATCTATCGGTCTATCAATCTGTCAGTCTATCACTCTATCAATCAGTCAGTCAATCAATTTATCAGTCTATCAATCTATCAGTCTATCAATCAGTCAGTGTATCAATCTATCAGTCTATCAATCTATCAGTCTATCAATCTATGAGTCTATCAATCAGTCAGTGTATCAATCTATCAGTCTATCAATCTATCAGTGTATCAATCTATCAGTCTATCAATCTATCAATCTATCAATCTATCAGTCTATCAATCTATCAGTGTATCAATCTATCAGTCTATCAATCTAGCAGTCTATCAATCAGTCAGTGTATCAATCTATCAGTCTATCAATCAGTCAGTGTATCAATCTATCAGTCTATCAATCTATCAGTGTATCAATCTATCAGTCTATCAATCTATCAGAGTATCAATCTATCAGTCTATCAATCTATCAGTCTATCAATCTGTCAATCAGATAGTCAATCAATCTATCAGTCTATTAATGTCAGTCAATCAGTCAATCTATAAATTCTGTCTAAACGCACCGTCTTCCTCCTCTATCAATGTCTTCCTCCTTCATTTTCTTTCTTCTCCTTCCTCTTCTCCTTTCTCTCTCTCTCTTTTTTACTTCCCCTCCTCTCTGTCTCCCCTTGCCCTGTCTCTCTTTCATCTCTCTCTACCTTTAGACAATATTATATTGTAATGCTCTAATATTTTCATAAAACAGCCTGAATCATACACATTTTTCTGCTAATCTGTACATTTTGTATGGTCATTGACCTGTTGAATCTACTTCTTCTTTCGGCTGTTCCCATTAGGGGTCACCACAACGGATCATCTGTTTCCATTTCTTCCTGTCCTCTGCATCTTGCTCTGTCACACCAACCACCTGCATGTCCTCTCTCACCACATCCATAAACCTTATCTTAGGCCTTCCTCTTTTCCTGTTACCTGGTAGCTTCATCCTTAGCATCTTTTTCCCAATATACTCAGCATCCCTCCTCAGCACATGTCCAAACCAACGTAATCTTCCCTCTCTGGCTTTGTCTCCAAACCTTCCAACCTGGGCTGACCCTCTAATATACTTATTCCTAATCCTGTCCACCCTTGTCACACCCAGTGCAAATCTTAACATCTTCAACTCTGCCACGTCAAGCTCTGACTCCTGCCTTTTTGTCAATGCCACTGTCTCCAACCCATATAACATAGCTGGTCTCACTACCCTCTTGTAGACTTTCCCTTTCACTCTTCCTGGTGCTCATCTGTCACAATATATGATTAAAATGCATATCATCTCTTTTATAAATTAAATAGTAATGTAATAAGTTACTATATATATGCATCAACTGCTTACTTGTGTGTAATCACTGTTTCTAATATGTACTTATTCCTACTTATACAGTGTGTACATTTGATTCTTAGTCATTATAGTGTTATTTATTCATATATCTTGGAGTTATTTTCCCTGAGCCTCAGCTGAAAAGAGATTTGCATGACTCAGTCAGACTTTGTAGTAAATAATTGCAATAAATAAAAATACATTTCTACATGGTGGCTGTGTGCCGGTGGATTGCCAGACCTCACATACCACCTTCTATGCTTCCATTGGTATGCCAGATGTGCTGATACACAGGGATGGCAGAGCAGGTATATGTATCCTTTTTGTTTGCATTCATTGCACAACTGCTTGCATGCATAATGCAAGACCTCACATAAAAAATAGATATTTGTACATCTGGTGTATATTCACTGGCACATCACTGCTCTACTGTCACCTATATATTTTGGGCACAGATCACAGGCTGATGGCAACTCCTGTGCACGGCCTCATGATGATGACACTGGTCAAATCACAGTCAGATGGATCTCTGGTAGTGTATTTAACCTCCAACCGAGCATGTTACCGTGCAGTTCTGACAAAGTCCATTTGATAAGACGAAAGAGCTTAAATGAACTGGTTTTATTGTGTTTTTGTACAAGATATTAAATATTAATTCTTTACACTCAGGATGGGTGTGTATACCTTGTTTTTTCACCTTTGAATGATTCCTGTAACTCTTTCTAGATACACGAAACAATGTGAGTCATTTTTATATACTGCCCTCTTCATTGGTGATCTTCCACCTACTGCTCAAGGTAAAGGTATGGTTTCACCCTCATGTGAGCTACAGAAGGTAGAACTGTACAGGCTGACTGCCCCTCCCATACAACTATAAACTGAAAGCAGCACCTCTATTCTGCAATGAAGGCATCAACTAAGAAATGGACAGCATCTGATGTGTGTGTACCAGAACTGTAAACACTTACACATAATAATGCAAATACTTCAACAAACAAATGGACAGCATCTGATGTGTGTGTACCAGAACTGTACACACTTGCACATAATGATGTAAATACTTCAACTAAGAAATGAACAGCATCTGATGTGTGTGTACCAGAACTGTACACACTTACATAAAATAATGTAAATACTTCAACTAAGAAATGGACTGCATCTGATGTGTGTACCAGAACTGTACACACTTACACATAATGATGTAAATACTTCAACTAAGAAATGGACTGCATCTTATGTGTGTGTGCCAGAACTGTGCACACTTACACATAATGATGTAAAAACTTCAACTAAGAAATGTACAGCATCTGATGTGTGCGTACCAGAACTGTACACACTTATACATAATGATGTAAATACTTCAACAAACAAATGGACAGCATCTGATGTGTGTGTACCAGAACTGTACACACTTACACATAATGATGTAAATACTTCAACTAAGAAATGGACAGCATCTGATGTGTGTGTACCAGAACTGTACACACTTACACATAATGATGTAAATACTTCAACTAAGAAATGGACAGCATCTGATGTGTGTGTACCAGAAATGTACACACTTACACATAATGATGTGAATACTTCAACTAAGAAATGGACTGCATCTGATGTGTGTGTACCAGAAATGTACACATTTACACATAATGATGTAACCATGTAGCCCAGGCTGGTATGACCCTGACCTTGAGTAGCATCTTGCCCTCACCAAGAATGATGCCACAGTATTAAGACAAAATGATCAGTTTCAACAATTGGCTAAAGTATTGGTGTCATTCAAAGGTGATCCATTGTCTGTCAGCCTGGGATGACATGCTCGACAAGCCACGTTACTTCGCTAGGGACGGCTTGCACCTGTCACCCTTAGGCTTTCGTATACTGGCCAAGGCTCTTGCCACCCCCATAGTGCCTTTTTTAGGCAAGGCTCAAAGGACAAACCCACCTCTATAGACAACCCAAAGATAGAAAAACTAAAGGTAATGCTACTCAATGCCAGAAGTCTAAACCTCAAGATGCACGCACTCGAGACTCTCCTCAGTATGGAGAAAATCGGTGTCTGTGCAGTAAAAGAAACCTGGTTCAAGGCTCCTGAGAGTACCCCAGCACTACCAGGTTATAACTCATACTATGCGTTTCGGCCCCAAAACTCGGACTGAAGCACAAAAGGAGGGTGAGTATCTATATTCATCAAAGATACTTACACCTCCAGGTTAGTGGCACTGCACGAAGCATCAGAAATCATCCATGTGCAACTAACAGCGGGCAAAACTGCCTTTCAGTTTGTAGCCTGCTACAGAACACCCTCCCTATTACAGGAACCCACTTGGTATTCCTGAGAACACTGGAGAACATGAAGGTCTCTCCAAACACTATGTTATTGGGTGACTTCAACTACCCAAACATTGACTGGGAAAACTACTCAAGCCCAAACACCCTCGCCCAATGGTTCCTTGAATTTATAAACTCTAACACAATGGAACAACTGGTCACCACTCCCACAAAAGGGAACAACATATTGGACCTGGTCATCACCAACATGGGGACTCTGTGTTCCACACCAGAGGTAAACCCCTCATTGGTAAGATCAGACCATAAACAAATTTCCCTGGACATCCATATCCCGTCCCCACCCCTGCCAAGGAAATCACTGTAAAGAATTTCTCAAAAGCCAACTTTGCACTTCTCAAGACTGAGGTGAAATCCTTCAAACACCCTGGGCCAGAGGATAATACAGCCCAATCCGCAGAATCCTTTACAAATGCATTCTATGAGCACCTGCAGGAATGCATGGATCGTGCTATCCCAAATAAAACCAAGACTCACTCCTCCAAAAACAGGTCTGGTGGACCCCGGCCATAAATAAGCTATACAACAGAAGGAGGAAGCTACTACATGACAGAGCAAAATCCCAAAAAGGGAAGGCATCTCTGATCAGTATTAGCAAGAAACTTCACTCCCTCATAAAATCATCAAAGGCCAGTTTCGAAAGAAAAATTGCCCTAGACACTAAAGATAATCACAAGGCCTTCTTTAGTTATGTCAGGAACATGGGTGGAAACTCCCAGATATGCGCTGAATTGTTGCATAACAGTACAAAATATACCAAAACTACAGACATAGCCAACATCCTGGCAGACAGATTCAGCGCAAATTTCTACCCGCCCTTCCCCCCAAAAGGAGCAAACACCTATCCCAACTGAATGTAACCTCCCTGACATCACAGATGCACAGGTGAAAGCTGCCCTCTCCAAAGCAAAAAACACAGCATCTATGGGACCGGACGGTGTACCAGGCTGTGTCTTACATGAGCTCCAAGAAGAAATGAACCCTCACATTAAGTCACTGTTCAAACTTAGCCTTACTACAGGATATGTACCCAAAGAATGGCGTACAGCTACAGTGGTCCCACTCCACAAAGGTGGCGCCACAACGGACCCAGGAAACTATCGCCCCATAAGCCTGACAAGTCTGGTCTGTAAAGCTATGGAGCATAATATCATGGAACTCATAAACAAAGATATTGGGAGCCTCCAGACACTGGACCCTACCCAATTCGGCTTTGTTAAGGGCAGATCTTGCCTCTTAAACCTAGTTGATTTCTTTGAAACAATTACCAAAGCCATAGATGAGGGCAAGGTAGTCCACACAGCCTACCTGGACCTCGCAAAAGCCTTTGACACAATACCCCACTCAGGCATCATAAATAAGCTTACCAGCTTAAATATCAACCCCTATATCACAAGATGGGTTGCAAACAGGCTCAGAGATAGAACCCACATGGTCAGAATCAAAGGTGCCATGTCCGAATCCAAATCAGTTACAAGTGGCATCCCACAGGGCTCAGTTCTGGGAACTCTCTTGTTCGGTATATAATTCTGTGAGGTTCAGGCTAACACGGGGGGATTATGGCTGACAAAGTTCGCAGATGACTGCAAACTGGGGGCCATAATCGAATCTCCAGCTGAACCAAGCATCCTCCAAAAGGGTCTTACAGAGACGGGTGCTTGGTGCCAGAGCCACAGCCTCAAGCTAAATGCTAAAAAGTGCATAGTTATCCCCTTTGGAAATACAAGGTGCCCACAAATTACTACATAGGTGGTAATCCATTAAGTATGAAAGAAGTAATTAGAGATTTGGGGACCAACGTAGATAGTAATCTCTCCTTTGATAATCACGTTGCCAAAGTAGTTAGAAAGACCTTCTATATAGCACACCTTATCACGAAAGGGTTTGCATCGAAATCAACAGAGGTCATTGTGCCCCTCTACTCGTCACTCATCAGGCCCATAATTGAATACAATGCCCCTTTTGGGATGTACCTTACCCGACATCTGCAGCAACTGGAGAGACCCCAAAAGTAACTCACCAAAAAGATCATGGGCTACAAAAAGATGTCCTATGCAGCTCGACTAAAGAAAATCCAGTTCTACTCAGATGCTTACCACCTACTCAAAGGCGATCTATGCCTGACGTACAAAGCCATGTCAAACCCAGAATTAATGGACATGCTCCACCTCAAAAAATCCAAGTCGCTTAGAGCTACACGCTCCAGGGACCTAAACCTCAGCAGCAAAATAATTAGGACATGCTGGAGGGACAGATTCATTTCCCAGAGGCTCCCCTCTTTCTGGAATAGAATTCCAGTTCATGTTAGACATAGCCCCTCACTGACGCTCTTCAAGAAAAATTTGGACACGTGGATGGGAAATCGCAAATTCACTGCTGGGATCTCTCCTGTGTCCCTGCTAGACAGAGGCACAGTAAACTAATCTTAAAAGGGTACATTCTGTGACCTACTTTACAGAGGCACAGTAGGCTACTCTAATAGGGAGGAGGAAGCCAAATACACTCTGGCTAGGCTTATAAATGCCTTCGGGCAGATAGCCTAGTATCTACCTATGAACCTATGAACCTATAAATAATTCAACTAAGAAATGGACAGCAACTGATGTGTGTGTACCAGAACTGTACACACTTACACATAATGATGTAAATAATTCAACTAAGAAATGGACAGCATCTGATGTGTGTGTACCAGAACTGTACACACTTACACATAAAGATGTAAATACATCAACTAAGAAATGTACAGCATCTGATGTGTGTACCACAACTGTACAAACTTACACATAATGATGTAAATAATTCAACTAAAGAATGGACAACATCTGATGTGTGTGTACCAGAACTGTACACACTTACACATAATGATGTAAATACTTTAACAAAGAAATAGACAGCATGTGATGTGTGTGTACCAGAACTGTACACACTTACACATAATGATGTAAATTCTTCAACTAACAAATGGACAGCATCTGATGTGTGTGTACCAGAACTGTACACACTTACACATAATGATATAAATACTTCAACTAAGTAATTGACAGCATCTGATATGTGTGTACCAGAACTGTACACACTTACACATAATGATGTAAATACTTCAACTAAGAAATGGACAGCATCTGATGTGTGTGTACCAGAACTGTACTCACTTACACATAATGACATAAATACTTCAACTAAGAAATGGACAGCATCTGATGTGTGTCTACCAGAACTGTACACACTTACAGAAAATGATGTAAACACTTCAACTAAGAAATGGACAGGATCTGATGTGTGTGTACCAGAACTGTAGACACTTACACATAATGATGTAAATACTTCAACTAAGAAATGGACAGCATCTTATGTGTGTGTGCCAGAACTATACACACTTACACATAATGATGTAAATACTTCAACAAAGAAAGGTACAGCATCTGATGTGTGTGTACCAGAACTGTACCCACTTACACATAATGATGTAAATACTTCAACTAAGAAATGGACAGCATCTGATGTGTGTACCACAACTGTACACACTTAAACATAATGATGTAAACACTTCAACAAAGAAATGGACAGCATCTGATGTGTGTACCAGAACTGTACACAATTAAACATAATGATGTAAATACTTTACCAAAGAAATGGACAGCATCTGATGTGTCTACCAGAACTATACACACTTACACATAATGATGTAAATACTTCAACTAAGAAATGGACCAATCTGATGTGTGTGTACCAGAACTGTACACACTTACACATAATGATGTAAATACTTCAACTAAGAAATGGACTCCTTCTGATGTGTGTGTACCAGAACTGTACACACTTACATAAAATAATGTAAATACTTCAACTAAGAAATGGACTGCATCTTATGTGTGTGTGCCAGAACTGTACACACTTACACATAATGATGTAAATACTTCAACTAAGAAATGGACTGCATCTTATCTGTGTGTACCAGAACTGTACACACTTACACATAATGATATAAATACTTCAACTAAGAAATGGACAGCATCTGATGTGTGTGTACCAGAGCTGTACACACTTACACATAATGATGTAAATACTTCAACTAAGAAATGGACAGCATCTGATGTGTGTGTACCAGAACTGTACACACTTACACATAATGATATAAATACTTCAACTAAGAAATGGACAGCATCTGATGTGTGTGTACCAGAGCTGTACACACTTACACATAATGATGTAAATACTTCAACTAAGAAATGGACAGGATCTGATGTGTGTGTACCAGAACTGTAGACACTTACATATAATAATGTAAATACTTCAACTAAGAAATGGACTGCATCTTATGTGTGTGTGCCAGAACTATACACACTTACACATAATGATGTAAATACTTCAACAAAGAAATGTACAGCATCTGATGTGTGTGTACCAGAACTGTACCCACTTACACATAATGATGTAAATACTTCAACTAAGAAATGGACAGCATCTGATGTGTGTACCACAACTGTACACACTTAAACATAATGATGTAAACACTTCAACAAAGAAATGGACAGCATCTGATGTGTGTACCAGAACTGTACACAATTAAACATAATGATGTAAATACTTTACCAAAGAAATGGACAGCATCTGATGTGTCTACCAGAACTATACACACTTACACATAATGATGTAAATACTTCAACTAAGAAATGGACCAATCTGATGTGTGTGTACCAGAACTGTACACACTTACACATAATGATGTAAATACTTCAACTAAGAAATGGACAGCATCTGATGTGTGTGTACCAGAACTGTACACACTTACACATAATGATGTAAATACTTCAACTAAGAAATGGACAGCATCCGATGTGTGTGTACCAGAACTGTACACAATTACATATAATGGTGTAAATACTTCAACTAAGAAATGGACAGCATCTGATGTGTGTGTACCAGAACAGTACACACTTACAAATAATGATGTAAATACTTCAACTAAGAAATGGACAGCATCTGATGTGTGTGTACCAGAACTGTACACACTTACACATAATGATGTAAATACTTCAACTAAGAAATGGACAGCATCTGATGTGTGTGTACCAGAACTGTACACACTTACACATAATGATGTAAATACTTTACCAAAGAAATGGACAGCATCTGATGTGTGTGTACCAGAACTGTACACACTTACACCAAATGATGTAAATACATCAACTAAGAAATGGACAGCATCTGATGTTTGTGTACCAGAACTGTATGCATTTATACATAATGACGAAAATACTTCAACTAAGAAATGGACTGCATCTCATGTGTGTGTACCAGAACTGTACACACTTACACATAATGATGTAAATACTTCAACTAAGAAATGGACTGCATTTGATGTGTGTGTAACAGAACTGTATACACGCACACAATGATGTAAATACGTCAAAAAAGAAATGGACTGCATTTGATGTGTGTGTAACAGAACTGTACGCACTTACACATAATGATGTAAATACTTCAACTAAGAAATGGACAGCATCTTATCTGTGTGTACCAGAACTGTACACACTTACACATAATGATATAAATACTTCAACTAAGAAATGGACAGCATCTAATGTGTGTGTACCAGACCTGTACACACTTACACATAATGGTGTAAATACTTCAACTAAGAAATGGACAGGATCTGATGTGTGTGTACCAGAACAGTAGACACTTACACATAATGATGTAAATACTTCAACTAAGAAATGGACTGCTTCTGATGTGTGTGTACCAGAACTGTACACACTTACATATAGTAATGTAAATACTTCAACTAAGAAATGGACTGCATCTTATGTGTGTGGGCCAGAACTGTACACACTTACACATAATGATGTAAATACTTCAACAAAGAAATGTACAGCATCTGATGTGTGTACCAGAACTGTACCCACTTACACATAATGATGTAAATACTTCAACTAAGAAATGGACAGCATCTGATGTGTGTACCAGAACTGTACACACTTAAACATAATGATGTAAATACTTCAACAAAGAAATGGACTGCATCTGATGTGTGTACCAGAACTGTACACACTTACACATAATGATGTAAATACTTTACCAAAGAAATGGACAGCATCTGATGTGTGTGTACCAGAACTGTACACACTTACACATAATGATGTAAATACTTTAACTAATAAATGGACAGCATCTGATGTGTGTTTACCAGAACTGTACACACTTACACATAATGATGTAAATACTTCAACTAAGAAATGGACTGCATCTGATGTGTGTGTACAAGAACTGTACACACTTACACATAATGATGTAAATACTTCAACTAAGAAATGGACTGCATCTGATGTGTGTGTACCAGAACTGTACACACTTACACATAATGATGTAAATACTTCAACTAAGAAATGGACTGCATCTGATGTGTGTGTACCAGAACTGTACACACTTACACATAATGATGTAAATACTTCAACTAAGAAATGGACTGCATCTGATGTGTGTGTACCAGAACTGTACACACTTACACATAATGATGTAAATACTTCAACTAAGAAATGGACTGCATCTGATGTGTGTGTACCAGAACTGTACACACTTACATATAATAATGTAAATACTTCAACTAAGAAATGGACTGCATCTTATGTGTGTGTGCCAGAACTGTACACACTTACACATAATGATGTAAATACTTCAACAAAGAAATGTACAGCATCTGATGTGTGTGTACCAGAACTGTACCCACTTACACATAATGATGTAAATACTTCAACTAAGAAATCGACAGCATCTGATGTGTGTACCAGAACTGTACACACTTAAACATAATGATGTAAATACTTTACCAAAGAAATGGACAGCATCTGATGTGTGTGTACCAGAACTGTACACATTTACACATAATGATGTAAATACTTCAACTAATAAATGGACAGCATCTGATGTGTGTTTACCAGAACTGTACACACACACATAATGATGTAAATACTTCAGCTAAGAAATGGACAGCATCTGATGTGTCTACCAGAACTCTGCACACTTACACATAATGATGTAAATACTTCAACTAAGAAATGGACAACATCTGATGTGTGTGTACCAGAACTGTACACACTTACACATAATGATGTAAATACTTCAACTAAGAAATGGACCGATCTGATGTGTGTGTACCAGAACTGTACACACTTACACATAATGATGTAAATACTTCAACTAAGAAATGGACTGCATCTGATGAATGTGTACCAGAACTGTACACACTTACACATAATGATGTAAATACTTCAACTAAGAAATGGACAGCATCTGATGTGTGTGTACCAGAACTGTACACACTTACACATAATGATGTAAAAACTTCAACTAAGAAATGGACAGCATCTGATGTGTGTGTACCAGAACTGTACACACTTACACATAATGATGTAAATACTTCAACCAAGAAATGGACAGCATCTGATGTGTGTGTACCAGAACTGTACACACTTACACATAATGATGTAAATACTTCAACTAAGAAATGGACAGCATCTGATGTGTGTACCAGAACTGTACACACTTACACATAATGATGTAAATACTTCAACTAAGAAATGGACAGCATCTGATGTGTGTGTAACAGAACTGTACACACTTACATATAATGATGTAAATACTTCAACTAAGAAATGGACAGCATCTGATGTGTGTGTACCAGAACTGTACACACTTACACCAAATGATGTAAATACATCAACTAAGAAATGGACAGCATCTGATGTGTGTGTACCAGAACTGTACGCATTTATATATAATGCCGAAAATACTTCAACTAAGAAATGGACTGCATTTGATGTGTGTGTAACAGAACTGTATACACGTACACACAATGATGTAAATACTTCAAGAAAGAAATGGACTGCATTTGATGTGTGTGTAACAGAACTGTACGCACTTACACATAATGATGTAAATACTTCAACTAAGAAATGGACTCCTTCTGATGTGTGTGTACCAGAACTGTACACACTTACATAAAT
>NC_056749.1:42384354-42429354 GCF_019279795.1 Protopterus annectens
GTAAAAAAACACTTTTACACAAAATTTTTTTTTTTTTAAAAAAAAAAAAAAAATGGGTTTAAAAAATTTTACCCTTAAAAAAAAAAAAAAAAAAAAAAAAAAAAAAAAAAAAAAACAAAAAAGAAATGGACTCTTTTTTTTTTTCCCCCTGATTTTGTTTTTTGGGGTTTAAACCAGAACTGTACACACTGACACATAATGATGTAAATACTTCAACTAAGAAATGGACAGCATCTGATGTGTGTGTACCAGAACTGTACACACTTACACATAATGATGTAAATACTTCAACTAAGAAATGGACAGCATCTGATGTGTGTGTACCAGAACTGTACACACTTACACATAATGATGTAAATACTTCAACTAAGAAATGGACAGCATCTGATGTGTGTGTACCAGAACTGTACACACTTACACATAATGATGTAAATACTTCAACTAAGAAATGGACAGCATCTGATGTGTGTGTACCAGAACTGTACACACTTACACATAATGATGTAAATACTTCAACTAAGAAATGGACAGCATCTGATGTGTGTGTACCAGAACTGTACACACTTACACATAATGATGTAAATACTTCAACTAAGAAATGGACAGCATCTGATGTGTGTGTACCAGAACTGTACACACTTACACATAATGATGTAAATACTTCAACTAAGAAATGGACAGCATCTGATGTGTGTGTACCAGAACTGTACACACTTACACATAATGATGTAAATACTTCAACTAAGAAATGGACAGCATCTGATGTGTGTGTACCAGAACTGTACACACTTACACATAATGATGTAAATACTTCAACTAAGAAATGGACAGCATCTGATGTGTGTGTACCAGAACTGTACACACTTACACATAATGATGTAAATACTTCAACTAAGAAATGGACAGCATCTGATGTGTGTGTACCAGAACTGTACACACTTACACATAATGATGTAAATACTTCAACTAAGAAATGGACAGCATCTGATGTGTGTGTACCAGAACTGTACACACTTACACATAATGATGTAAATACTTCAACTAAGAAATGGACAGCATCTGATGTGTGTGTACCAGAACTGTACACACTTACACATAATGATGTAAATACTTCAACTAAGAAATGGACAGCATCTGATGTGTGTGTACCAGAACTGTACACACTTACACATAATGATGTAAATACTTCAACTAAGAAATGGACAGCATCTGATGTGTGTGTACCAGAACTGTACACACTTACACATAATGATGTAAATACTTCAACTAAGAAATGGACAGCATCTGATGTGTGTGTACCAGAACTGTACACACTTACACATAATGATGTAAATACTTCAACTAAGAAATGGACAGCATCTGATGTGTGTGTACCAGAACTGTACACACTTACACATAATGATGTAAATACTTCAACTAAGAAATGGACAGCATCTGATGTGTGTGTACCAGAACTGTACACACTTACACATAATGATGTAAATACTTCAACTAAGAAATGGACAGCATCTGATGTGTGTGTACCAGAACTGTACACACTTACACATAATGATGTAAATACTTCAACTAAGAAATGGACAGCATCTGATGTGTGTACCAGAACTGTACACACTTACACATAATGATGTAAATACTTCAACTAAGAAATGGACAGCATCTGATGTGTGTACCAGAACTGTACACACTTACACATAATGATGTAAATACTTCAACTAAGAAATGGACAGCATCTGATGTGTGTGTACCAGAACTGTACACACTTACACATAATGATGTAAATACTTCAACTAAGAAATGGACAGCATCTGATGTGTGTGTACCAGAACTGTACACACTTACACATAATGATGTAAATACTTCAACTAAGAAATGGACAGCATCTGATGTGTGTGTACCAGAACTGTACACACTTACACATAATGATGTAAATACTTCAACTAAGAAATGGACAGCATCTGATGTGTGTGTACCAGAACTGTACACACTTACACATAATGATGTAAATACTTCAACTAAGAAATGGACAGCATCTGATGTGTGTGTACCAGAACTGTACACACTTACACATAATGATGTAAATACTTCAACTAAGAAATGGACAGCATCTGATGTGTGTACCAGAACTGTACACACTTACACATAATGATGTAAATACTTCAACTAAGAAATGGACAGCATCTGATGTGTGTGTACCAGAACTGTACACACTTACACATAATGATGTAAATACTTCAACTAAGAAATGGACAGCATCTGATGTGTGTGTACCAGAACTGTACACACTTACACATAATGATGTAAATACTTCAACTAAGAAATGGACAGCATCTGATGTGTGTGTACCAGAACTGTACACACTTACACATAATGATGTAAATACTTCAACTAAGAAATGGACAGCATCTGATGTGTGTGTACCAGAACTGTACACACTTACACATAATGATGTAAATACTTCAACTAAGAAATGGACAGCATCTGATGTGTGTGTACCAGAACTGTACACACTTACACATAATGATGTAAATACTTCAACTAAGAAATGGACAGCATATGATGTGTGTCTACCAGAACTGTACACACTTACACATAATGATGTAAGTACATCAATTAAGAAATGGACAGCATCTGATGTGTGTGTACCAGAACGGTACACACTTACACATAATGATGTAAATACTTCAACTAAGAAATGGACTGCATCTGATGTGTGTACCAGAACTGTGCACACTTACACATAATGATGTAAAAACTTCAACTAAGAAATGGACAGCATCTGATGTGTGTTTACCAGAACTGTACACACTTACACATAATGATGTAAAAACTTCAACTAAGAAATGGACAGCATCTGATGTGTGTTTACCAGAATTGTACACATTTAACCATAATGATGTAAATACTTCAGCAAAGAAATGGACAGCATCTGATGTGTCTACCAGAACTCTACACACTTACACATAATGATGTAAATACTTCAAGTAAGAAATGGACAACATCTGATGTGTGTGTACCAGAACTGTACACACTTACACATAATGATGTAAATACTTCAACTAAGAAATGGACAGCATCTGATGTGTGTGTACCAGAACTGTACACACTTACACATAATGATGTAAATACTTCAACTAAGAAATGGACAGCATCTGATGTGTGTGTACCAGAACTGTACACACTTACACATAATGATGTAAATACTTCAACTAAGAAATGGACTGCATCTGATGTGTGTACCAGAACTGTACACACTTACACATAATGATGTAAAAACTTCAACTAAGAAATGGACAGCATCTGATGTGTGTTTACCAGAACTGTACACACTTACACATAATGATGTAAATACTTCAACTAAGAAATGGACAGCATCTGATGTGTGTGTACCAGAACTGTACACACTTACACATAATGATGTAAATACTTCAACTAAGAAATGGACAGCATCTGATGTGTGTGTACCAGAACTGTACACACTTACACATAATGATGTAAATACTTCAACTAAGAAATGGACAGCATCTGATGTGTGTGTACCAGAACTGTACACACTTACACATAATGATGTAAATACTTCAACTAAGAAATGGACAGCATCTGATGTGTGTGTACCAGAACTGTACACACTTACACATAATGATGTAAATACTTCAACTAAGAAATGGACAGCATCTGATGTGTGTGTACCAGAACTGTACACACTTACACATAATGATGTAAATACTTCAACTAAGAAATGGACAGCATCTGATGTGTGTGTACCAGAACTGTACACACTTACACATAATGATGTAAATACTTCAACTAAGAAATGGACAGCATCTGATGTGTGTGTACCAGAACTGTACACACTTACACATAATGATGTAAATACTTCAACTAAGAAATGGACAGCATCTGATGTGTGTGTACCAGAACTGTACACACTTACACATAATGATGTAAATACTTCAACTAAGAAATGGACAGCATCTGATGTGTGTGTACCAGAACTGTACACACTTACACATAATGATGTAAATACTTCAACTAAGAAATGGACAGCATCTGATGTGTGTGTACCAGAACTGTACACACTTACACATAATGATGTAAATACTTCAACTAAGAAATGGACAGCATCTGATGTGTGTGTACCAGAACTGTACACACTTACACATAATGATGTAAATACTTCAACTAAGAAATGGACAGCATCTGATGTGTGTGTACCAGAACTGTACACACTTACACATAATGATGTAAATACTTCAACTAAGAAATGGACAGCATCTGATGTGTGTGTACCAGAACTGTACACACTTACACATAATGATGTAAATACTTCAACTAAGAAATGGACAGCATCTGATGTGTGTACCAGAACTGTACACACTTACACATAATGATGTAAATACTTCAACTAAGAAATGGACAGCATCTGATGTGTGTGTACCAGAACTGTACACACTTACACATAATGATGTAAATACTTCAACTAAGAAATGGACAGCATCTGATGTGTGTGTACCAGAACTGTACACACTTACACATAATGATGTAAATACTTCAACTAAGAAATGGACAGCATCTGATGTGTGTGTACCAGAACTGTACACACTTACACATAATGATGTAAATACTTCAACTAAGAAATGGACAGCATCTGATGTGTGTGTACCAGAACTGTACACACTTACACATAATGATGTAAATACTTCAACTAAGAAATGGACAGCATCTGATGTGTGTGTACCAGAACTGTACACACTTACACATAATGATGTAAATACTTCAACTAAGAAATGGACAGCATCTGATGTGTGTGTACCAGAACTGTACACACTTACACATAATGATGTAAATACTTCAACTAAGAAATGGACAGCATCTGATGTGTGTGTACCAGAACTGTACACACTTACACATAATGATGTAAATACTTCAACTAAGAAATGGACAGCATCTGATGTGTGTGTACCAGAACTGTACACACTTACACATAATGATGTAAATACTTCAACTAAGAAATGGACAGCATCTGATGTGTGTGTACCAGAACTGTACACACTTACACATAATGATGTAAATACTTCAACTAAGAAATGGACAGCATCTGATGTGTGTGTACCAGAACTGTACACACTTACACATAATGATGTAAATACTTCAACTAAGAAATGGACAGCATCTGATGTGTGTGTACCAGAACTGTACACACTTACACATAATGATGTAAATACTTCAACTAAGAAATGGACAGCATCTGATGTGTGTGTACCAGAACTGTACACACTTACACATAATGATGTAAATACTTCAACTAAGAAATGGACAGCATCTGATGTGTGTGTACCAGAACTGTACACACTTACACATAATGATGTAAATACTTCAACTAAGAAATGGACAGCATCTGATGTGTGTGTACCAGAACTGTACACACTTACACATAATGATGTAAATACTTCAACTAAGAAATGGACAGCATCTGATGTGTGTGTACCAGAACTGTACACACTTACACATAATGATGTAAATACTTCAACTAAGAAATGGACAGCATCTGATGTGTGTGTACCAGAACTGTACACACTTACACATAATGATGTAAATACTTCAACTAAGAAATGGACAGCATCTGATGTGTGTGTACCAGAACTGTACACACTTACACATAATGATGTAAATACTTCAACTAAGAAATGGACAGCATCTGATGTGTGTGTACCAGAACTGTACACACTTACACATAATGATGTAAATACTTCAACTAAGAAATGGACAGCATCTGATGTGTGTGTACCAGAACTGTACACACTTACACATAATGATGTAAATACTTCAACTAAGAAATGGACAGCATCTGATGTGTGTGTACCAGAACTGTACACACTTACACATAATGATGTAAATACTTCAACTAAGAAATGGACAGCATCTGATGTGTGTGTACCAGAACTGTACACACTTACACATAATGATGTAAATACTTCAACTAAGAAATGGACAGCATCTGATGTGTGTGTACCAGAACTGTACACACTTACACATAATGATGTAAATACTTCAACTAAGAAATGGACAGCATCTGATGTGTGTGTACCAGAACTGTACACACTTACACATAATGATGTAAATACTTCAACTAAGAAATGGACAGCATCTGATGTGTGTACCAGAACTGTACACACTTACACATAATGATGTAAATACTTCAACTAAGAAATGGACAGCATCTGATGTGTGTACCAGAACTGTACACACTTACACATAATGATGTAAATACTTCAACTAAGAAATGGACAGCATCTGATGTGTGTGTACCAGAACTGTACACACTTACACATAATGATGTAAATACTTCAACTAAGAAATGGACAGCATCTGATGTGTGTGTACCAGAACTGTACACACTTACACATAATGATGTAAATACTTCAACTAAGAAATGGACAGCATCTGATGTGTGTGTACCAGAACTGTACACACTTACACATAATGATGTAAATACTTCAACTAAGAAATGGACAGCATCTGATGTGTGTGTACCAGAACTGTACACACTTACACATAATGATGTAAATACTTCAACTAAGAAATGGACAGCATCTGATGTGTGTGTACCAGAACTGTACACACTTACACATAATGATGTAAATACTTCAACTAAGAAATGGACAGCATCTGATGTGTGTGTACCAGAACTGTACACACTTACACATAATGATGTAAATACTTCAACTAAGAAATGGACAGCATCTGATGTGTGTACCAGAACTGTACACACTTACACATAATGATGTAAATACTTCAACTAAGAAATGGACAGCATCTGATGTGTGTACCAGAACTGTACACACTTACACATAATGATGTAAATACTTCAACTAAGAAATGGACAGCATCTGATGTGTGTGTACCAGAACTGTACACACTTACACATAATGATGTAAATACTTCAACTAAGAAATGGACAGCATCTGATGTGTGTGTACCAGAACTGTACACACTTACACATAATGATGTAAATACTTCAACTAAGAAATGGACAGCATCTGATGTGTGTGTACCAGAACTGTACACACTTACACATAATGATGTAAATACTTCAACTAAGAAATGGACAGCATCTGATGTGTGTGTACCAGAACTGTACACACTTACACATAATGATGTAAATACTTCAACTAAGAAATGGACAGCATCTGATGTGTGTGTACCAGAACTGTACACACTTACACATAATGATGTAAATACTTCAACTAAGAAATGGACAGCATCTGATGTGTGTGTACCAGAACTGTACACACTTACACATAATGATGTAAATACTTCAACTAAGAAATGGACAGCATCTGATGTGTGTACCAGAACTGTACACACTTACACATAATGATGTAAATACTTCAACTAAGAAATGGACAGCATCTGATGTGTGTACCAGAACTGTACACACTTACACATAATGATGTAAATACTTCAACTAAGAAATGGACAGCATCTGATGTGTGTGTACCAGAACTGTACACACTTACACATAATGATGTAAATACTTCAACTAAGAAATGGACAGCATCTGATGTGTGTGTACCAGAACTGTACACACTTACACATAATGATGTAAATACTTCAACTAAGAAATGGACAGCATCTGATGTGTGTGTACCAGAACTGTACACACTTACACATAATGATGTAAATACTTCAACTAAGAAATGGACAGCATCTGATGTGTGTGTACCAGAACTGTACACACTTACACATAATGATGTAAATACTTCAACTAAGAAATGGACAGCATCTGATGTGTGTGTACCAGAACTGTACACACTTACACATAATGATGTAAATACTTCAACTAAGAAATGGACAGCATCTGATGTGTGTGTACCAGAACTGTACACACTTACACATAATGATGTAAATACTTCAACTAAGAAATGGACAGCATCTGATGTGTGTGTACCAGAACTGTACACACTTACACATAATGATGTAAATACTTCAACTAAGAAATGGACAGCATCTGATGTGTGTGTACCAGAACTGTACACACTTACACATAATGATGTAAATACTTCAACTAAGAAATGGACAGCATCTGATGTGTGTGTACCAGAACTGTACACACTTACACATAATGATGTAAATACTTCAACTAAGAAATGGACAGCATCTGATGTGTGTGTACCAGAACTGTACACACTTACACATAATGATGTAAATACTTCAACTAAGAAATGGACAGCATCTGATGTGTGTGTACCAGAACTGTACACACTTACACATAATGATGTAAATACTTCAACTAAGAAATGGACAGCATCTGATGTGTGTACCAGAACTGTACACACTTACACATAATGATGTAAATACTTCAACTAAGAAATGGACAGCATCTGATGTGTGTACCAGAACTGTACACACTTACACATAATGATGTAAATACTTCAACTAAGAAATGGACAGCATCTGATGTGTGTGTACCAGAACTGTACACACTTACACATAATGATGTAAATACTTCAACTAAGAAATGGACAGCATCTGATGTGTGTGTACCAGAACTGTACACACTTACACATAATGATGTAAATACTTCAACTAAGAAATGGACAGCATCTGATGTGTGTGTACCAGAACTGTACACACTTACACATAATGATGTAAATACTTCAACTAAGAAATGGACAGCATCTGATGTGTGTGTACCAGAACTGTACACACTTACACATAATGATGTAAATACTTCAACTAAGAAATGGACAGCATCTGATGTGTGTGTACCAGAACTGTACACACTTACACATAATGATGTAAATACTTCAACTAAGAAATGGACAGCATCTGATGTGTGTGTACCAGAACTGTACACACTTACACATAATGATGTAAATACTTCAACTAAGAAATGGACAGCATCTGATGTGTGTGTACCAGAACTGTACACACTTACACATAATGATGTAAATACTTCAACTAAGAAATGGACAGCATCTGATGTGTGTGTACCAGAACTGTACACACTTACACATAATGATGTAAATACTTCAACTAAGAAATGGACAGCATCTGATGTGTGTGTACCAGAACTGTACACACTTACACATAATGATGTAAATACTTCAACTAAGAAATGGACAGCATCTGATGTGTGTGTACCAGAACTGTACACACTTACACATAATGATGTAAATACTTCAACTAAGAAA
Organism: Protopterus annectens; assembly: GCF_019279795.1. Taxonomy (NCBI): domain Eukaryota; kingdom Metazoa; phylum Chordata; order Ceratodontiformes; family Protopteridae; genus Protopterus; species Protopterus annectens. The sequence continues at coordinate 42,393,549 of NC_056749.1, forward strand.
TGGACAGCATCTGATGTGTGTGTACCAGAACTGTACACACTTACACATAATGATGTAAATACTTCAACTAAGAAATGGACAGCATCTGATGTGTGTGTACCAGAACTGTACACACTTACACATAATGATGTAAATACTTCAACTAAGAAATGGACAGCATCTGATGTGTGTGTACCAGAACTGTACACACTTACACATAATGATGTAAATACTTCAACTAAAGAAATGGACTGCATCTGATGTGTGTGTACCAGAACTGTACACACTTACACATAATGATGTAAATACTTCAACTAAGAAATGGACAGCATCTGATGTGTGTGTACCAGAACTGTACACACTTACACATAATGATGTAAATACTTCAACTAAGAAATGGACAGCATCTGATGTGTGTGTACCAGAACTGTACACACTTACACATAATGATGTAAATACTTCAACTAAGAAATGGACAGCATCTGATGTGTGTGTACCAGAACTGTACACACTTACACATAATGATGTAAATACTTCAACTAAGAAATGGACAGCATCTGATGTGTGTGTACCAGAACTGTACACACTTACACATAATGATGTAAATACTTCAACTAAGAAATGGACAGCATCTGATGTGTGTACCAGAACTGTACACACTTACACATAATGATGTAAATACTTCAACTAAGAAATGGACAGCATCTGATGTGTGTGTACCAGAACTGTACACACTTACACATAATGATGTAAATACTTCAACTAAGAAATGGACAGCATCTGATGTGTGTGTACCAGAACTGTACACACTTACACATAATGATGTAAATACTTCAACTAAGAAATGGACAGCATCTGATGTGTGTGTACCAGAACTGTACACACTTACACATAATGATGTAAATACTTCAACTAAGAAATGGACAGCATCTGATGTGTGTGTACCAGAACTGTACACACTTACACATAATGATGTAAATACTTCAACTAAGAAATGGACAGCATCTGATGTGTGTGTACCAGAACTGTACACACTTACACATAATGATGTAAATACTTCAACTAAGAAATGGACAGCATCTGATGTGTGTGTACCAGAACTGTACACACTTACACATAATGATGTAAATACTTCAACTAAGAAATGGACAGCATCTGATGTGTGTGTACCAGAACTGTACACACTTACACATAATGATGTAAATACTTCAACTAAGAAATGGACAGCATCTGATGTGTGTGTACCAGAACTGTACACACTTACACATAATGATGTAAATACTTCAACTAAGAAATGGACAGCATCTGATGTGTGTGTACCAGAACTGTACACACTTACACATAATGATGTAAATACTTCAACTAAGAAATGGACAGCATCTGATGTGTGTGTACCAGAACTGTACACACTTACACATAATGATGTAAATACTTCAACTAAGAAATGGACAGCATCTGATGTGTGTGTACCAGAACTGTACACACTTACACATAATGATGTAAATACTTCAACTAAGAAATGGACAGCATCTGATGTGTGTACCAGAACTGTACACACTTACACATAATGATGTAAATACTTCAACTAAGAAATGGACAGCATCTGATGTGTGTACCAGAACTGTACACACTTACACATAATGATGTAAATACTTCAACTAAGAAATGGACAGCATCTGATGTGTGTGTACCAGAACTGTACACACTTACACATAATGATGTAAATACTTCAACTAAGAAATGGACAGCATCTGATGTGTGTGTACCAGAACTGTACACACTTACACATAATGATGTAAATACTTCAACTAAGAAATGGACAGCATCTGATGTGTGTGTACCAGAACTGTACACACTTACACATAATGATGTAAATACTTCAACTAAGAAATGGACAGCATCTGATGTGTGTGTACCAGAACTGTACACACTTACACATAATGATGTAAATACTTCAACTAAGAAATGGACAGCATCTGATGTGTGTGTACCAGAACTGTACACACTTACACATAATGATGTAAATACTTCAACTAAGAAATGGACAGCATCTGATGTGTGTGTACCAGAACTGTACACACTTACACATAATGATGTAAATACTTCAACTAAGAAATGGACAGCATCTGATGTGTGTGTACCAGAACTGTACACACTTACACATAATGATGTAAATACTTCAACTAAGAAATGGACAGCATCTGATGTGTGTGTACCAGAACTGTACACACTTACACATAATGATGTAAATACTTCAACTAAGAAATGGACAGCATCTGATGTGTGTGTACCAGAACTGTACACACTTACACATAATGATGTAAATACTTCAACTAAGAAATGGACAGCATCTGATGTGTGTGTACCAGAACTGTACACACTTACACATAATGATGTAAATACTTCAACTAAGAAATGGACAGCATCTGATGTGTGTACCAGAACTGTACACACTTACACATAATGATGTAAATACTTCAACTAAGAAATGGACAGCATCTGATGTGTGTGTACCAGAACTGTACACACTTACACATAATGATGTAAATACTTCAACTAAGAAATGGACAGCATCTGATGTGTGTGTACCAGAACTGTACACACTTACACATAATGATGTAAATACTTCAACTAAGAAATGGACAGCATCTGATGTGTGTGTACCAGAACTGTACACACTTACACATAATGATGTAAATACTTCAACTAAGAAATGGACAGCATCTGATGTGTGTGTACCAGAACTGTACACACTTACACATAATGATGTAAATACTTCAACTAAGAAATGGACAGCATCTGATGTGTGTGTACCAGAACTGTACACACTTACACATAATGATGTAAATACTTCAACTAAGAAATGGACAGCATCTGATGTGTGTGTACCAGAACTGTACACACTTACACATAATGATGTAAATACTTCAACTAAGAAATGGACAGCATCTGATGTGTGTGTACCAGAACTGTACACACTTACACATAATGATGTAAATACTTCAACTAAGAAATGGACAGCATCTGATGTGTGTGTACCAGAACTGTACACACTTACACATAATGATGTAAATACTTCAACTAAGAAATGGACAGCATCTGATGTGTGTACCAGAACTGTACACACTTACACATAATGATGTAAATACTTCAACTAAGAAATGGACAGCATCTGATGTGTGTGTACCAGAACTGTACACACTTACACATAATGATGTAAATACTTCAACTAAGAAATGGACAGCATCTGATGTGTGTGTACCAGAACTGTACACACTTACACATAATGATGTAAATACTTCAACTAAGAAATGGACAGCATCTGATGTGTGTGTACCAGAACTGTACACACTTACACATAATGATGTAAATACTTCAACTAAGAAATGGACAGCATCTGATGTGTGTGTACCAGAACTGTACACACTTACACATAATGATGTAAATACTTCAACTAAGAAATGGACAGCATCTGATGTGTGTGTACCAGAACTGTACACACTTACACATAATGATGTAAATACTTCAACTAAGAAATGGACAGCATCTGATGTGTGTGTACCAGAACTGTACACACTTACACATAATGATGTAAATACTTCAACTAAGAAATGGACAGCATCTGATGTGTGTGTACCAGAACTGTACACACTTACACATAATGATGTAAATACTTCAACTAAGAAATGGACAGCATCTGATGTGTGTGTACCAGAACTGTACACACTTACACATAATGATGTAAATACTTCAACTAAGAAATGGACAGCATCTGATGTGTGTGTACCAGAACTGTACACACTTACACATAATGATGTAAATACTTCAACTAAGAAATGGACAGCATCTGATGTGTGTGTACCAGAACTGTACACACTTACACATAATGATGTAAATACTTCAACTAAGAAATGGACAGCATCTGATGTGTGTGTACCAGAACTGTACACACTTACACATAATGATGTAAATACTTCAACTAAGAAATGGACAGCATCTGATGTGTGTGTACCAGAACTGTACACACTTACACATAATGATGTAAATACTTCAACTAAGAAATGGACAGCATCTGATGTGTGTGTACCAGAACTGTACACACTTACACATAATGATGTAAATACTTCAACTAAGAAATGGACAGCATCTGATGTGTGTGTACCAGAACTGTACACACTTACACATAATGATGTAAATACTTCAACTAAGAAATGGACAGCATCTGATGTGTGTGTACCAGAACTGTACACACTTACACATAATGATGTAAATACTTCAACTAAGAAATGGACAGCATCTGATGTGTGTGTACCAGAACTGTACACACTTACACATAATGATGTAAATACTTCAACTAAGAAATGGACAGCATCTGATGTGTGTGTACCAGAACTGTACACACTTACACATAATGATGTAAATACTTCAACTAAGAAATGGACAGCATCTGATGTGTGTGTACCAGAACTGTACACACTTACACATAATGATGTAAATACTTCAACTAAGAAATGGACAGCATCTGATGTGTGTGTACCAGAACTGTACACACTTACACATAATGATGTAAATACTTCAACTAAGAAATGGACAGCATCTGATGTGTGTACCAGAACTGTACACACTTACACATAATGATGTAAATACTTCAACTAAGAAATGGACAGCATCTGATGTGTGTGTACCAGAACTGTACACACTTACACATAATGATGTAAATACTTCAACTAAGAAATGGACAGCATCTGATGTGTGTGTACCAGAACTGTACACACTTACACATAATGATGTAAATACTTCAACTAAGAAATGGACAGCATCTGATGTGTGTGTACCAGAACTGTACACACTTACACATAATGATGTAAATACTTCAACTAAGAAATGGACAGCATCTGATGTGTGTGTACCAGAACTGTACACACTTACACATAATGATGTAAATACTTCAACTAAGAAATGGACAGCATCTGATGTGTGTGTACCAGAACTGTACACACTTACACATAATGATGTAAATACTTCAACTAAGAAATGGACAGCATCTGATGTGTGTGTACCAGAACTGTACACACTTACACATAATGATGTAAATACTTCAACTAAGAAATGGACAGCATCTGATGTGTGTGTACCAGAACTGTACACACTTACACATAATGATGTAAATACTTCAACTAAGAAATGGACAGCATCTGATGTGTGTGTACCAGAACTGTACACACTTACACATAATGATGTAAATACTTCAACTAAGAAATGGACAGCATCTGATGTGTGTGTACCAGAACTGTACACACTTACACATAATGATGTAAATACTTCAACTAAGAAATGGACAGCATCTGATGTGTGTACCAGAACTGTACACACTTACACATAATGATGTAAATACTTCAACTAAGAAATGGACAGCATCTGATGTGTGTGTACCAGAACTGTACACACTTACACATAATGATGTAAATACTTCAACTAAGAAATGGACAGCATCTGATGTGTGTGTACCAGAACTGTACACACTTACACATAATGATGTAAATACTTCAACTAAGAAATGGACAGCATCTGATGTGTGTGTACCAGAACTGTACACACTTACACATAATGATGTAAATACTTCAACTAAGAAATGGACAGCATCTGATGTGTGTGTACCAGAACTGTACACACTTACACATAATGATGTAAATACTTCAACTAAGAAATGGACAGCATCTGATGTGTGTGTACCAGAACTGTACACACTTACACATAATGATGTAAATACTTCAACTAAGAAATGGACAGCATCTGATGTGTGTGTACCAGAACTGTACACACTTACACATAATGATGTAAATACTTCAACTAAGAAATGGACAGCATCTGATGTGTGTGTACCAGAACTGTACACACTTACACATAATGATGTAAATACTTCAACTAAGAAATGGACAGCATCTGATGTGTGTGTACCAGAACTGTACACACTTACACATAATGATGTAAATACTTCAACTAAGAAATGGACAGCATCTGATGTGTGTGTACCAGAACTGTACACACTTACACATAATGATGTAAATACTTCAACTAAGAAATGGACAGCATCTGATGTGTGTGTACCAGAACTGTACACACTTACACATAATGATGTAAATACTTCAACTAAGAAATGGACAGCATCTGATGTGTGTGTACCAGAACTGTACACACTTACACATAATGATGTAAATACTTCAACTAAGAAATGGACAGCATCTGATGTGTGTGTACCAGAACTGTACACACTTACACATAATGATGTAAATACTTCAACTAAGAAATGGACAGCATCTGATGTGTGTGTACCAGAACTGTACACACTTACACATAATGATGTAAATACTTCAACTAAGAAATGGACAGCATCTGATGTGTGTGTACCAGAACTGTACACACTTACACATAATGATGTAAATACTTCAACTAAGAAATGGACAGCATCTGATGTGTGTGTACCAGAACTGTACACACTTACACATAATGATGTAAATACTTCAACTAAGAAATGGACAGCATCTGATGTGTGTGTACCAGAACTGTACACACTTACACATAATGATGTAAATACTTCAACTAAGAAATGGACAGCATCTGATGTGTGTGTACCAGAACTGTACACACTTACACATAATGATGTAAATACTTCAACTAAGAAATGGACAGCATCTGATGTGTGTACCAGAACTGTACACACTTACACATAATGATGTAAATACTTCAACTAAGAAATGGACAGCATCTGATGTGTGTGTACCAGAACTGTACACACTTACACATAATGATGTAAATACTTCAACTAAGAAATGGACAGCATCTGATGTGTGTGTACCAGAACTGTACACACTTACACATAATGATGTAAATACTTCAACTAAGAAATGGACAGCATCTGATGTGTGTGTACCAGAACTGTACACACTTACACATAATGATGTAAATACTTCAACTAAGAAATGGACAGCATCTGATGTGTGTGTACCAGAACTGTACACACTTACACATAATGATGTAAATACTTCAACTAAGAAATGGACAGCATCTGATGTGTGTGTACCAGAACTGTACACACTTACACATAATGATGTAAATACTTCAACTAAGAAATGGACAGCATCTGATGTGTGTGTACCAGAACTGTACACACTTACACATAATGATGTAAATACTTCAACTAAGAAATGGACAGCATCTGATGTGTGTGTACCAGAACTGTACACACTTACACATAATGATGTAAATACTTCAACTAAGAAATGGACAGCATCTGATGTGTGTGTACCAGAACTGTACACACTTACACATAATGATGTAAATACTTCAACTAAGAAATGGACAGCATCTGATGTGTGTGTACCAGAACTGTACACACTTACACATAATGATGTAAATACTTCAACTAAGAAATGGACAGCATCTGATGTGTGTGTACCAGAACTGTACACACTTACACATAATGATGTAAATACTTCAACTAAGAAATGGACAGCATCTGATGTGTGTGTACCAGAACTGTACACACTTACACATAATGATGTAAATACTTCAACTAAGAAATGGACAGCATCTGATGTGTGTACCAGAACTGTACACACTTACACATAATGATGTAAATACTTCAACTAAGAAATGGACAGCATCTGATGTGTGTGTACCAGAACTGTACACACTTACACATAATGATGTAAATACTTCAACTAAGAAATGGACAGCATCTGATGTGTGTGTACCAGAACTGTACACACTTACACATAATGATGTAAATACTTCAACTAAGAAATGGACAGCATCTGATGTGTGTGTACCAGAACTGTACACACTTACACATAATGATGTAAATACTTCAACTAAGAAATGGACAGCATCTGATGTGTGTGTACCAGAACTGTACACACTTACACATAATGATGTAAATACTTCAACTAAGAAATGGACAGCATCTGATGTGTGTGTACCAGAACTGTACACACTTACACATAATGATGTAAATACTTCAACTAAGAAATGGACAGCATCTGATGTGTGTGTACCAGAACTGTACACACTTACACATAATGATGTAAATACTTCAACTAAGAAATGGACAGCATCTGATGTGTGTGTACCAGAACTGTACACACTTACACATAATGATGTAAATACTTCAACTAAGAAATGGACAGCATCTGATGTGTGTGTACCAGAACTGTACACACTTACACATAATGATGTAAATACTTCAACTAAGAAATGGACAGCATCTGATGTGTGTGTACCAGAACTGTACACACTTACACATAATGATGTAAATACTTCAACTAAGAAATGGACAGCATCTGATGTGTGTGTACCAGAACTGTACACACTTACACATAATGATGTAAATACTTCAACTAAGAAATGGACAGCATCTGATGTGTGTGTACCAGAACTGTACACACTTACACATAATGATGTAAATACTTCAACTAAGAAATGGACAGCATCTGATGTGTGTGTACCAGAACTGTACACACTTACACATAATGATGTAAATACTTCAACTAAGAAATGGACAGCATCTGATGTGTGTGTACCAGAACTGTACACACTTACACATAATGATGTAAATACTTCAACTAAGAAATGGACAGCATCTGATGTGTGTGTACCAGAACTGTACACACTTACACATAATGATGTAAATACTTCAACTAAGAAATGGACAGCATCTGATGTGTGTGTACCAGAACTGTACACACTTACACATAATGATGTAAATACTTCAACTAAGAAATGGACAGCATCTGATGTGTGTGTACCAGAACTGTACACACTTACACATAATGATGTAAATACTTCAACTAAGAAATGGACAGCATCTGATGTGTGTACCAGAACTGTACACACTTACACATAATGATGTAAATACTTCAACTAAGAAATGGACAGCATCTGATGTGTGTGTACCAGAACTGTACACACTTACACATAATGATGTAAATACTTCAACTAAGAAATGGACAGCATCTGATGTGTGTGTACCAGAACTGTACACACTTACACATAATGATGTAAATACTTCAACTAAGAAATGGACAGCATCTGATGTGTGTGTACCAGAACTGTACACACTTACACATAATGATGTAAATACTTCAACTAAGAAATGGACAGCATCTGATGTGTGTGTACCAGAACTGTACACACTTACACATAATGATGTAAATACTTCAACTAAGAAATGGACAGCATCTGATGTGTGTACCAGAACTGTACACACTTACACATAATGATGTAAATACTTCAACTAAGAAATGGACAGCATCTGATGTGTGTGTACCAGAACTGTACACACTTACACATAATGATGTAAATACTTCAACTAAGAAATGGACAGCATCTGATGTGTGTGTACCAGAACTGTACACACTTACACATAATGATGTAAATACTTCAACTAAGAAATGGACAGCATCTGATGTGTGTGTACCAGAACTGTACACACTTACACATAATGATGTAAATACTTCAACTAAGAAATGGACAGCATCTGATGTGTGTGTACCAGAACTGTACACACTTACACATAATGATGTAAATACTTCAACTAAGAAATGGACAGCATCTGATGTGTGTGTACCAGAACTGTACACACTTACACATAATGATGTAAATACTTCAACTAAGAAATGGACAGCATCTGATGTGTGTGTACCAGAACTGTACACACTTACACATAATGATGTAAATACTTCAACTAAGAAATGGACAGCATCTGATGTGTGTGTACCAGAACTGTACACACTTACACATAATGATGTAAATACTTCAACTAAGAAATGGACAGCATCTGATGTGTGTGTACCAGAACTGTACACACTTACACATAATGATGTAAATACTTCAACTAAGAAATGGACAGCATCTGATGTGTGTGTACCAGAACTGTACACACTTACACATAATGATGTAAATACTTCAACTAAGAAATCGACAGCATCTGATGTGTGTACCAGAACTGTACACACTTAAACATAATGATGTAAATACTTCAACTAAGAAATGGACAGCATCTGATGTGTGTGTACCAGAACTGTACACACTTACACATAATGATGTAAATACTTCAACTAAGAAATGGACAGCATCTGATGTGTGTGTACCAGAACTGTACACACTTACACATAATGATGTAAATACTTCAACTAAGAAATAGACAGCATCTGATGTGTGTACCAGAACTGTACACACTTACACATAATGATGTAAATACTTCAACTAAGAAATGGACAGCATCCGATGTGTGTGTACCAGAACAGTACACACTTACAAATAATGATGTAAATACTTCAACTAAGAAATGGACAGCATCTGATGTGTGTGTACCAGAACTGTACACACTTACACATAATGATGTAAATACTTCAACTAAGAAATGGACAGCATCTGATGTGTGTGTACCAGAACTGTACACACTTACACATAATGATGTAAATACTTCAACTAAGAAATGGACAGCATCTGATGTGTGTGTACCAGAACTGTACACACTTACACATAATGATGTAAATACTTCAACTAAGAAATGGACAGCATCTGATGTGTGTGTACCAGAACTGTACACACTTACACATAATGATGTAAATACTTCAACTAAGAAATGGACAGCATCTGATGTGTGTACCAGAACTGTACACACTTACACATAATGATGTAAATACTTCAACTAAGAAATGGACAGCATCTGATGTGTGTGTACCAGAACTGTACACACTTACACATAATGATGTAAATACTTCAACTAAGAAATGGACAGCATCTGATGTGTGTGTACCAGAACTGTACACACTTACACATAATGATGTAAATACTTCAACTAAGAAATGGACAGCATCTGATGTGTGTGTACCAGAACTGTACACACTTACACATAATGATGTAAATACTTCAACTAAGAAATGGACAGCATCTGATGTGTGTGTACCAGAACTGTACACACTTACACATAATGATGTAAATACTTCAACTAAGAAATGGACAGCATCTGATGTGTGTGTACCAGAACTGTACACACTTACACATAATGATGTAAATACTTCAACTAAGAAATGGACAGCATCTGATGTGTGTGTACCAGAACTGTACACACTTACACATAATGATGTAAATACTTCAACTAAGAAATGGACAGCATCTGATGTGTGTGTACCAGAACTGTACACACTTACACATAATGATGTAAATACTTCAACTAAGAAATGGACAGCATCTGATGTGTGTGTACCAGAACTGTACACACTTACACATAATGATGTAAATACTTCAACTAAGAAATGGACAGCATCTGATGTGTGTACCAGAACTGTACACACTTACACATAATGATGTAAATACTTCAACTAAGAAATGGACAGCATCTGATGTGTGTGTACCAGAACTGTACACACTTACACATAATGATGTAAATACTTCAACTAAGAAATGGACAGCATCTGATGTGTGTGTACCAGAACTGTACACACTTACACATAATGATGTAAATACTTCAACTAAGAAATGGACAGCATCTGATGTGTGTGTACCAGAACTGTACACACTTACACATAATGATGTAAATACTTCAACTAAGAAATGGACAGCATCTGATGTGTGTGTACCAGAACTGTACACACTTACACATAATGATGTAAATACTTCAACTAAGAAATGGACAGCATCTGATGTGTGTGTACCAGAACTGTACACACTTACACATAATGATGTAAATACTTCAACTAAGAAATGGACAGCATCTGATGTGTGTGTACCAGAACTGTACACACTTACACATAATGATGTAAATACTTCAACTAAGAAATGGACAGCATCTGATGTGTGTGTACCAGAACTGTACACACTTACACATAATGATGTAAATACTTCAACTAAGAAATGGACAGCATCTGATGTGTGTGTACCAGAACTGTACACACTTACACATAATGATGTAAGTACTTCAACTAAGAAATGGACAGCATCTGATGTGTGTGTACCAGAACTGTACACACTTACACATAATGATGTAAATACTTCAACTAAGAAATGGACAGCATCTGATGTGTGTACCAGAACTGTACACACTTACACATAATGATGTAAAAACTTCAACTAAGAAATGGACAGCATCTGATGTGTGTTTACCAGAATTGTACACATTTAACCATAATGATGTAAATACTTCAGCAAAGAAATGGACAGCATCTGATGTGTGTGTACCAGAACTGTACACACTTACACATAATGATGTAAATACTTCAACTAAGAAATGGACAGCATCTGATGTGTGTGTACCAGAACTGTACACACTTACACATAATGATGTAAATACTTCAACTAAGAAATGGACAGCATCTGATGTGTGTGTACCAGAACTGTACACACTTACACATAATGATGTAAATACTTCAACTAAGAAATGGACAGCATCTGATGTGTGTACACACTTACACATAATGATGTAAATACTTCAACTAAGAAATGGACAGCATCTGATGTGTGTACCAGAACTGTACACACTTACACATAATGATGTAAATACTTCAACTAAGAAATGGACAGCATCTGATGTGTGTACCAGAACTGTACACACTTACACATAATGATGTAAATACTTCAACTAAGAAATGGACAGCATCTGATGTGTGTGTACCAGAACTGTACACACTTACACATAATGATGTAAATACTTCAACTAAGAAATGGACAGCATCTGATGTGTGTGTACCAGAACTGTACACACTTACACATAATGATGTAAATACTTCAACTAAGAAATGGACAGCATCTGATGTGTGTGTACCAGAACTGTACACACTTACACATAATGATGTAAATACTTCAACTAAGAAATGGACAGCATCTGATGTGTGTGTACCAGAACTGTACACACTTACACATAATGATGTAAATACTTCAACTAAGAAATGGACAGCATCTGATGTGTGTGTACCAGAACTGTACACACTTACACATAATGATGTAAATACTTCAACTAAGAAATGGACAGCATCTGATGTGTGTGTACCAGAACTGTACACACTTACACATAATGATGTAAATACTTCAACTAAGAAATGGACAGCATCTGATGTGTGTGTACCAGAACTGTACACACTTACACATAATGATGTAAATACTTCAACTAAGAAATGGACAGCATCTGATGTGTGTGTACCAGAACTGTACACACTTACACATAATGATGTAAATACTTCAACTAAGAAATGGACAGCATCTGATGTGTGTGTACCAGAACTGTACACACTTACACATAATGATGTAAATACTTCAACAAAGAAATGGACAGCATCTGATGTGTGTACCAGAACTGTACACACTTACACATAATGATGTAAATACTTCAACTAAGAAATGGACAGCATCTGATGTGTGTGTACCAGAACTGTACACACTTACACATAATGATGTAAATACTTCAACTAAGAAATGGACAGCATCTGATGTGTGTGTACCAGAACTGTACACACTTACACATAATGATGTAAATACTTCAACTAAGAAATGGACAGCATCTGATGTGTGTGTACCAGAACTGTACACACTTACACATAATGATGTAAATACTTCAACTAAGAAATGGACAGCATCTGATGTGTGTGTACCAGAACTGTACACACTTACACATAATGATGTAAATACTTCAACTAAGAAATGGACAGCATCTGATGTGTGTGTACCAGAACTGTACACACTTACACATAATGATGTAAATACTTCAACTAAGAAATGGACAGCATCTGATGTGTGTGTACCAGAACTGTACACACTTACACATAATGATGTAAATACTTCAACTAAGAAATGGACAGCATCTGATGTGTGTGTACCAGAACTGTACACACTTACACATAATGATGTAAATACTTCAACTAAGAAATGGACAGCATCTGATGTGTGTGTACCAGAACTGTACACACACATAATGATGTAAATACTTCAACTAAGAAATGGACAGCATCTGATGTGTGTGTACCAGAACTGTACACACTTACACATAATGATGTAAAAACTTCAACTAAGAAATGGACAGCATATGATGTGTGTACCAGAACTGTACACACTTACACATAATGATGTAAATACTTCAACTAAGAAATGGACAGCATCTGATGTGTGTGTACCAGAACTGTACACACTTACACATAATGATGTAAATACTTCAACTAAGAAATGGACAGCATCTGATGTGTCTACCAGAACTGTACACACTTACACATAATGATGTAAATACTTCAAGTAAGAAATGGACAACATCTGATGTGTGTGTACCAGAACTGTACACACTTACACATAATGATGTAAATACTTCAACTAAGAAATGGACAGCATCTGATGTGTGTGTACCAGAACTGTACACACTTACACATAATGATGTAAATACTTCAACTAAGAAATGGACAGCATCTGATGTGTGTGTACCAGAACTGTACACACTTACACATAATGATGTAAATACTTCAACTAAGAAATGGACAGCATCTGATGTGTGTGTACCAGAACTGTACACACTTACACATAATGATGTAAATACTTCAACTAAGAAATGGACAGCATCTGATGTGTGTGTACCAGAACTGTACACACTTACACATAATGATGTAAATACTTCAACTAAGAAATGGACAGCATCTGATGTGTGTGTACCAGAACTGTACACACTTACACATAATGATGTAAATACTTCAACTAAGAAATGGACAGCATCTGATGTGTGTGTACCAGAACTGTACACACTTACACATAATGATGTAAATACTTCAACTAAGAAATGGACAGCATCTGATGTGTGTGTACCAGAACTGTACACACTTACACATAATGATGTAAATACTTCAACTAAGAAATGGACAGCATCTGATGTGTGTGTACCAGAACTGTACACACTTACACATAATGATGTAAATACTTCAACTAAGAAATGGACAGCATCTGATGTGTGTGTACCAGAACTGTACACACTTACACATAATGATGTAAATACTTCAACTAAGAAATGGACAGCATCTGATGTGTGTGTACCAGAACTGTACACACTTACACATAATGATGTAAATACTTCAACTAAGAAATGGACAGCATCTGATGTGTGTGTACCAGAACTGTACACACTTACACATAATGATGTAAATACTTCAACTAAGAAATGGACAGCATCTGATGTGTGTGTACCAGAACTGTACACACTTACACATAATGATGTAAATACTTCAACTAAGAAATGGACAGCATCTGATGTGTGTGTACCAGAACTGTACACACTTACACATAATGATGTAAATACTTCAACTAAGAAATGGACAGCATCTGATGTGTGTGTACCAGAACTGTACACACTTACACATAATGATGTAAATACTTCAACTAAGAAATGGACAGCATCTGATGTGTGTGTACCAGAACTGTACACACTTACACATAATGATGTAAATACTTCAACTAAGAAATGGACAGCATCTGATGTGTGTGTACCAGAACTGTACACACTTACACATAATGATGTAAATACTTCAACTAAGAAATGGACAGCATCTGATGTGTGTGTACCAGAACTGTACACACTTACACATAATGATGTAAATACTTCAACTAAGAAATGGACAGCATCTGATGTGTGTGTACCAGAACTGTACACACTTACACATAATGATGTAAATACTTCAACTAAGAAATGGACTGCATCTGATGTGTGTGTACCAGAACTGTACACACTTACACATAATGATGTAAATACTTCAACTAAGAAATGGACAGCATCTGATGTGTGTGTACCAGAACTGTACACACTTACACATAATGATGTAAATACTTCAACTAAGAAATGGACAGCATCTGATGTGTGTGTACCAGAACTGTACACACTTACACATAATGATGTAAATACTTCAACTAAGAAATGGACTGCATCTGATGTGTGTGTACCAGAACTGTACACACTTACACATAATGATGTAAATACTTCAACTAAGAAATGGACAGCATCTGATGTGTGTGTACCAGAACTGTACACACTTACATAATGATGTAAATACTTCAACTAAGAAATGGACAGCATCTGATGTGTGTGTACCAGAACTGTACACACTTACACATAATGATGTAAATACTTCAACTAAGAAATGGACTGCATCTGATGTGTGTGTACCAGAACTGTACACACTTACACATAATGATGTAAATACTTCAACTAAGAAATGGACAGCATCTGATGTGTGTACCAGAACTGTACACACTTACACATAATGATGTAAATACTTCAACTAAGAAATGGACAGCATCTGATGTGTGTGTACCAGAACTGTACACACTTACACATAATGATGTAAATACTTCAACTAAGAAATGGACAGCATCTGATGTGTGTGTACCAGAACTGTACACACTTACACATAATGATGTAAATACTTCAACTAAGAAATGGACAGCATCTGATGTGTGTGTACCAGAACTGTACACACTTACACATAATGATGTAAATACTTCAACTAAGAAATGGACAGCATCTGATGTGTGTGTACCAGAACTGTACACACTTACACATAATGATGTAAATACTTCAACTAAGAAATGGACAGCATCTGATGTGTGTGTACCAGAACTGTACACACTTACACATAATGATGTAAATACTTCAACTAAGAAATGGACAGCATCTGATGTGTGTGTACCAGAACTGTACACACTTACACATAATGATGTAAATACTTCAACTAAGAAATGGACAGCATCTGATGTGTGTACCAGAACTGTACACACTTACACATAATGATGTAAATACTTCAACTAAGAAATGGACAGCATCTGATGTGTGTGTACCAGAACTGTACACACTTACACATAATGATGTAAATACTTCAACTAAGAAATGGACTGCATCTGATGTGTGTGTACCAGAACTGTACACACTTACACATAATGATGTAAATACTTCAACTAAGAAATGGACAGCATCTGATGTGTGTACCAGAACTGTACACACTTACACATAATGATGTAAATACTTCAACTAAGAAATGGACAGCATCTGATGTGTGTGTACCAGAACTGTACACACTTACACATAATGATGTAAATACTTCAACTAAGAAATGGACAGCATCTGATGTGTGTGTACCAGAACTGTACACACTTACACATAATGATGTAAATACTTCAACTAAGAAATGGACAGCATCTGATGTGTGTGTACCAGAACTGTACACACTTACACCTAATGATGTAAATACATCAACTCAGAAATGGACAGCATATGATGTGTGTGTACCAGAACTGTGCACACTTACACATAGTGATGTAAATACTTCAACTAAGAAATGTACAGCATCTGATGTGTGTACCACAGCTGGACACACTTACACATACTGATGTAAATACTTCAACTAAGAAATGGACATCATCTGATGTCTGTTTACCAGAACTGTACACATTATTGGTCCAGCTGGTTAATCTGGGAATCTTGAGGCAATGTTATAACTGCCTCATGTACACAGACAACCCTCTCCTCCTCCCACATAACACAAATACTTGCGAGAGATGCAGCTATTTAGCCAAACTGGAGGCTGAGCTCTCTCAACTCAGGACTGGCAAGACCAGACAGGAGGAGAAGGCAACTACACACACCACAAAACCAGCCTCACATAATCCTACCACACCACTGAATCAAACACATAAACACACAAAGACATACTCGGAGGCTCTGAGTAAAAATTTACCTAAATAGCAGAGGCCTCCAAAGCAGACACTCAAACAACTGCTACCTCAAGACACCCCACAAGCAACACATAAACCACAAAATTAGTGTGCAAAGCAGTCACAGCCCTTAACGCCAAATACAACACCAAACATACTTGTCATAGATGACTTCATAGTCAGACACACTGACGTCCCACTCACCAGGCTAAACAAGGAGAGGGTCACAGTAAGCTGCCTATCGGGTGCTAGAATCCGCCACATAACACAAGCACTCGGGTCACTCCACGGCAAGTACAAATATGACACAGTCATTGTCCATGCTGGTGTGAACGACCTGAGACGTACCTCCCTGGACTACACGACAAGAGACATAGAGGAGCTCTCTGATTATGTAGCCCAGGCAGGTATGAGCAGTATCCTTCCTTCACCAAGAATGATGCCACAATATAGAGATAAGATGATCAGCTTTAACAATTGGCTTAATGTCTGGTGTCATTCAAAGGGGATCCAGTGTCTGTCTGCCTGGGATGACATGCTTGACAAGCCACGCTGCTTCACAAGGGATGGCTTGCACCTGTCACCCCTGGGATTCCAGATATTGGCTAAGGCTCTTGCCACATAGTGCCTTTTTTAGGCAAGGCTCAAATTCTAAACCTACCACCCTTGAAAACAAAAATGGGAAGAAACTGAGGGTAATGCTGCTCAATGCCAGAAGTCTAAATCTCAAAATGCACGCACTCGAGGCCCTTCTCAGTATGGAGAACATCGATGTCTGTGCTTTAACTGAAACCTGGTTCAAGGCTCCTGAGAGCACCCCGGCACTATTAGGTTTTACCTCATATCATGCGTTCCGGCCCCAAAACATGGACCACACCACCAAAGGGGGGGGTGTATCCATATTCATAAAGGATACCCACACCTCCAGGTTGGTGGCAACGCACGAAGCTTCGGAAACCATCCAGGTGCAACTAACCATAGGCAAAACTGCTCTACAAATTATAGCATGCTACAGGCCACCCTCTCAAACTCAGGAACCCCACACAGCCTTCCTGAAGACACTGGAGGGTATAAATGTATCTCCAAACACCATCATATTGGGTGACTTCAACTACCCGAATATAGACTGGGAACATTACTCAAGCCCTAACTTTCTAGCCCAACTGTTCCTGGAGTTCATAAATTCAAATGCCATGGAACAGCTAGTCACTGTTCCCATGAGAGGAGAAAATATACTATATCTCATTATCACAAACATGGGGACAAAATGCTCCACACCGGAAGTATATCCCTCATTGGTGAGATCTGATCATAAACTAATCTCACTGGAAATCCACATCCCGCCCCCACCCCAAACAAAAAAGACCACAGTGAAGAACTTCTCTAAACAAACTTCACACTACTCAAGACTGGTGTGGTATCCTTCAAGGCCCCTGAGCCAGTGGAAACCACAACCCAAGCTGCGGAAGCCCTTACAAATGCCTTCTATGAACACCTCCAGGACTGCATGGATCAGGCCATCCCAAATAAAACCAAGACTCTTTCCACAAAGGGCAAACGTCCAGTCTGGTGGATCCCAGCCATTAACAAACTTTACAATAAGAGGAGAAAGCTATTACATGATAGAACAAAATCCATAAAAGGAAAGTCACCCCTGATCATTATTAGTAAAAAAATATGAGCACTCATAAAATCAACTAAGGCCAATTTTGAGAGAAAAATTGCCATGGATTCAAAGGACAATCATAAGGCCTTTTTCAGCTATGTTAGGAACCTGGGTGGAAACTCCCAGATATGCTCAGAATTAGTCCAAAATGATACAAAAATCACTGAACCCACAGACATTGCCAACATACTGGCAGACAGGTTCAGTGCAAACTTCACCCCCCTCTCCCCCCAAAGGAGAGATAACTATCCCAGCGGAGTGTAGCCTCCCAGACATCTCAAATGCGCAGGTGAAAGCTGCTCTCTCTAAAGCTAAAAACACAGCATCAATGGGACCGGATGGTGTCCCCGGCTGTGTGCTACACGAGCTAAATGAGGAATTAAACCTGCACATAAGGCAGCTGTTTAATCTCAGCCTTACCACAGAATACGTGCTCAAGGAGTGGCGTATGGCAACTGTGGTCCCACTCCACAAAGGCGGTGCCTCTACGGACCCTGGTAATTACCGCCCCATAAGCTTAACAAGTCTAGTCTGCAAAGCTATGGAGAGGATCATAATGGAGCTCATAAACAAAGATATAGGGGACTTGCAGACGTTGGACCCGACCCAGTTTGGCTTCGTCAAGGGCAGATCATGCCTTTTGAACTTGGTCGGCTTCTTCGAAACAGTCACCAAGGCCATTGATGAGGGAAAGGCAGTCCATACAGCCTACCTTGACCTTGCAAAGGCTTTCGACACAATACCCCACTCGGGTATTGTAGAAAAACTAACCAGCTTAAATGTAAACCCATATGTCACAAGATGGGTTGCAAACTGGCTTAAGGACAGAACCCACAGGGTTAGAGTTGCTGGCACTATGTCAGACTCCAAGCCGGTCACAAGTGGTGTCCCACAGGGCTCGGTCCTTGGCCCCCTATTGTTTGGCATCTACTTCTCAGAAGTACAGGCCAACATGGGAGGACTTTGGCTGACAAAGTTTGCAGACAACTGCAAACTAGGCACCATAGTGGAAAGTGCATCGGACATGGATATCCTTCAGAAGGGACTCATGGAAACAGATTGCTGGTGCCAGAGCCATGGCCTGAAGTTAAACGCCAAAAAATGTAAAGTCATACCCTTCGGGAAAAACAAGGTAACCCCAAGCTACCATATAGGTGGCAATCCACTAAGCACAGAAGAGGTTATCAGGGACCTGGGGACCCAGGTTGACAGTGGCCTTTCTTTTGACACTCACTTTGCTAAAGTGGTTAGAAAGACCTTCTACATTGCCCACCTGATCATGAAGGGATTCACATCCAGATCTAGTGTGGTCATTGTTCCCCTGTACTCTTCACTTATCAGACCAATGATCGAGTACAATGCCCCATTTGGGATGTATCTCACCCGACATCTGCAGCAATTGGAGAGACCCCAAAAGTTCCTCACCAAAAGGATAAAGGGATTCCAAAATCTGTCATATGCTAACAGATTGAAGAAACTCCATCTCTATTCAGTCGCATACCGTCTGCTCAGAGGTGACATGTGCCTGACATACAAGGCCATGTCCAACCCAGAATTAATGGACATGCTCCACCTCAAAAAATCCAAATCCAACAAAACCACTAGAGCAAGCGACTTAAACCTTAGCAGAGATATAAATAGGACGTGCTGGAGGGACAGATTTATGACTCAGAGACTCCCTATGCTGTGGAATAAAATCCCGGTCCATGTGAGGCAGAGCACCTCCCTGGCTCTGTTCAAGAGAAATCTTGACCTGTGGATGGGAGATTGTAGGTTTACCCCAGGAATCATCTCTGTGTCACTGCTGGACAGAGGCACAAGAAACTAATGGGTACAGTATTTTTTCATATAAGGGGTGGCGTAAGCCACAAAACTTTGGGCTAGGCTTAAAAATGCCTTAGGGGAGATAGCCTAGTATAAACCTATGAATCTATGAACCTATGAACCTATGATGTAAATACTTCAACTAAGAAATGGACAGCATCTGATGTGTGTGTACCAGAACTGTACACACTTACACAAAATGATGTAAATACTTCACACTAAGAAATGGACTGCATCTGATGTGTGTGTGCCAGAACTGTACACACTTACACATAATGATGTAAATACTTCAGCTAAGAAATGGACAGCATCTGATGTGTGTGTACCAGAACTGCACACACTTACACATAATGATGTAAATATATCAACTAAGAAATGGACAGCATCTGATGTGTGTGTACCAGAACTGTACACACTTTCAAATAATGATGGAAATACTTCAACTAAGAAATAGACTGCATCTGATGTGTGTGTACCAGAACTGTACACACTTACACATAATGATGTAAATACTTAAACTAAGAAATGGACAACATCTGATGAGTGTGTACCAGAACTGTACACACTTTCAGATGATGATGTAAATACTTCAACTAAGAAATAGACTGCATCTGATGTGTGTCCACCAGAACTACACACTTACACATAATGATGTAAATAATTCAACTAAGAAATGGACAGCATCTGATGTGTGTGTACCAGAACTGTACACACTTACACATAATGATGTAAATACTTCAACTAAGAAATGGACTGCATCTGATGTGTGTGTACCAGAACTGTACACACTTACACATAATTATGTTAATACTTCAACTAAGAAATGGACAGCATCTTATCTGTGTGTAACAGAACTGTACACACTTACACATAATGATATAAATACTTCAACTAATAAATGGACAGCATCTCATGTGTGTGTACCAGAGCTGTACACACTTACACAAAATGATGTAAACACTTCAGCTAAGAAATGGACAGCATCTGATGTGTTTGTACCAGAACTGTACTCACTTCCACATAATGATATAAATACTTCAACTAAGAAATGGACTGCATCTGATGTGTGTGTACCAGAACTGTACACACTTACACATAATGATGTAAATACTTCAACTAAGAAATGGACAGCATCTGATGTGTGTGTACCAGAACTCTACACACTTACACATAATGATGTAAATACCTCAACTAAGAAATGGACAGCATCTGATGTGTGTGTACCAGAACTGTACAAACTTACACATAATGATGTAAATACTTCAACTAAGAAATGGACAGCATCTGATGTGTGTGTACCAGAACTGTACACACTTACACATAATGATGTAAACACTTTAACTGAGAAATGGACTGCATCTGATGTGTGTTTACAAGAACTGTACACACTTACACATAATGATGTAAATACTTCAACTAAGAAATGGACAGCATCTGATGTGTGTATACCAGAACTGCACACACTTACACATAATGATGTAAATACTTCAACTAAGAAATGGACAGCATCTGATGTGTGTTACCAGAACTGTACACACTTACACATAATGATGTAAATACTTCAACTAAGAAATGGACAGCATCTGATGTGTGTGTACCAGAACTGTACACACTTACACATAATGATGTAAATACCTCAGCAAATAAATGGACATCATCTGATATGTGCGTACCAGAATTGTACACACTTACACATAATGATGTAAATACTTCAACTAAGAAATGGACAGCATCTGATGTGTGTGTACCAGAACTGTACACACTTACACATAATGATGTAAATACCTCAGCAAATAAATGGACATCATCTGATATGTGCGTACCAGAACTGTACACACTTACACATAATGATGTAAATACTTTAACTAAGAAATGGACTGCATTTGATGTGTGTGTAACAGAACTGTACGCACTTACACATAATTATGTTAATACTTCAACCTAGAAATGGACAGCATCTTATCTGTGTGTAACAGAACTGTACACACTTAGACATAATGATGTAAACACTTCAACTAAGAAATGGACATCATCTGATATGTGTACCAGAACTGTACACACTTACACATAATGATGTAAATGCTTCAACTAAGAAATGGAGAGCATCTGATGTGTGTACCAGAACTGTACACACTTACACATAATGATATAAATACTTCAACTAAGAAATGGACAGCATCTAATGTGTGTGTACCAGAGCTGTACACACTTACACATAATGATGTAAATACTTCAACTAAGAAATGGACTGGATCTGATGTGTGTGTACCAGAACTATACACACTTACACATAATGATGTAAATACTTCAACTAAGAAATGGACAGCATCTGATGTGTGTGTACCAGAACTGTACTCACTTACACAAAATTATGTAAATACTTCAGCTAAGAAATGGACTGCATCTGATGTGTGTACCAGAACTGTACACACTTACACATAATGATGTAAATACTTCAAAAATGAAATGGGCAGCATCTGATGTGCGTGTACCAGAACTGTACACACTTAAACATAATGATGTAAATACTTCAGCAAAGAAATGGACAGCATCTGATGTGTGCGTACTAGAATTGTACACACTTACACATAATGATGTAAATACTTCAACTAAGAAATGGGCTGCATCTGATGTGTGTGTACCAGAACTGTACATACGTACACATAATGATGTAAATACTTCAAAAATGAAATGGACTGCATCTGATATGTGTGTACCAGAACTGTACTCACTTACACAAAATTATGTAAATACTTCAGCTAAGAAATGGACTGCATCTGATGTGTGTACCAGAACTGTACACACTTACACATCATGATGTAAATACTTCAACAAAGAAATGTACAGAATCTGATGTGTCTACCACAACTGTACACACTTACACATAATGATTTAAATACTTCAACTAAGAAATGGACAGCATCTGATGTGTGTGTACCAGAACTCTACACACTTACACATAATGATATAAATACTTCAGCAAAGAAATGGACAGCATCTGATGTGTGTGCACCAGAATTGTACACACTTACACATAATGATGTAAATACTTCAACTAAGAAATGGGCTGCATCTGATGTGTGTGTACCAGAACTGTACATATGTACACATATTGATGTAAATACTTGAAAAATGAAATGGACTGCATCTGATATGTGTGTACCAGAACTGTACACACTTACACATAATGATGTAAACACTTCAACTAAGAAATGGACAGCATCTGATGTGTGTGTACCAGAATTGTACACACTTACACATAATGATGTAAATACTTCAACTAGGAAATGGACAGCATCTGATGTGTGTGTACCAGAACTGTACACACTTACACATAATGATGTAAATACTTCAGCAAAGAAATAGACTTCATCTGATGTGTACATACCAGAATTGTACACACTTACACATAATGATGAAAATAATTCAGCAAAGTAATTTACCACATATGATGTGTGCATACCAGTGAACAGTATACACTTAGTGAAATAAATACTTCTACAAGGAAATGGACAGCATCTGATGTGTGTATACCACAGCTGTATAGACCTACACATAATGATGTAAATACTTAAAAAAGAAATGGATTGTGTCGAATGTGTACAAACCAGAACTGTGTACACATATACATAAGGATGTAAATACTTCACTCTGTTTACCTTGTTGGAACTATGATTTTTCTTCTGCAAAATATAATTGTTACTTTCTGAGAACTATCTAAATTCACTTGTTAATGTAATCATATTCTCATGGACCTTTCTCCCGGGCCTCCAGGAAAAATGGGCTTTGCCCAGTCAGGCTTTCCTGGTCGGCACAGATAAATAAATAAATGAATTAATAAATAATAAAATGATACAGCAGACTTGTAGGGCTCCCCAGTGCTATCCTGTGATACAGGTGGCACCTAATGCACAGGTAGTGTTATGGGTTAATCAACAGATATACTGGGCTACCCTCTTGGCATAGGCAGCTGTTAGCCATGCTGAAATTCCACTAGTTGATGTGGTGTTTGTTTTCTCACAGAATGTCATCCATCACTGCCAATGTATTAGTGAGACAATGGAGTCCAGGGAAAATGCTATGCTAAGACTTGCAATAAGTCTGGTCAGACACATAACTTCCATGACCACCTCCATGTGAAGGACAGTAACTGTGACCATCACTACCCTGCCAAGCAGAATTGTCTGTGGTCATGGGCAGGTGTGTAGTTGGGGTGCTCATTCAGGAGTTCATAACAGGGTACATACTCTGTTGCTTTCAGTCTAGGACCAAAAAGTGCTAAAGGATGCCAGCCTCCAGGGACAAGATGCCTTCCCAGTAGACTCTGTAAAGGTCCTGTTCCCCTTAGTACCACTGCTTCCTTGTCACAGGCGGCCTGTAGTCCAGCAAATACAGATCAGTGCATTGGACCCAGATCATGATTACATAGTGCCCCCCCCAGTTGTGGTCGCATAGTGTTACTTCTTGTCATTAGAGAATATTGTCAATGACTGAGAGCACCCCTTTGCACTTGCCCCCAAAGCACATTGCGATGTCAGTAATCTGCCATTGTCACCTGTGCAAATGAGAATAGTTGTGACCCTCCTCCTTTGTGATGCATGTGGAGATGTCTAAGCAAACCGTGGCTCTACCATGCAATACTAAGCATAGCCTTAAACTAACAATGCATATGACAATTTGCTCTGTGTGACTGTGTGCTTTCTATGGGTTCATATAGGTAGACTAGATGCCATGTCTTCAACTGCACTGCTGTACATGTATGGCTGCCTCGTAGTGTCCCTCACTGGATGATGATGATGATGATGATGGTGGTGCAGTGTCTGCACTGCTGTACATGTATGGCTGCCTCATAGTGTCCCTTATTGGATGATGATGATGATGATGATGATGATGGTGGTGGTGCAGTGTCTGCACTGCCATACATGTATGGCTGCCTTGTAGTGTCACTCATTGGATGATGATGATGATGATGATGATTATGATAATGGTGGTGCAGTGTCTGCACTGCTGTACATGGATGACTGCCTCATAGTGTCACTCATTGGATGATAATGGTGGTGCAGTGTCTGCACTGCCATACATCTATGGTTGCCTCATAGTGTCCCTCATTGGATGATGATGATGATGATGATGATGATGATGATAATGGTGGTGCAGTGTCTGCACTGCCATACACGTATGGCTGCCTTGTAGTGTCCTTCATTGGATGATGATGATGATGATGATGATGATGATGGTGGTGCAGTGCCTGCACTGCCGTACACGTATGGCTGCCTTGCAGTGTCCCTCATTGGATGATGATGATGATGATGATGGTGGTGGCATAGTATCTGCACTGCCGTACACATATGGCTGCCTTGTAGTGTCACTCATTGGATGATAAATAATGATGATGATGATGATGATGGTGATAATGGTGGTGCAGTATCTGCACTGCCGTACATGTATGGCTGCCTCAAAGTGTCACTCATTGGATGATGATGATGATGACGATGATGATAGTGGTGCAGTGTCTGCACTGCCATACATGTATGGCTGCCTCGTAGTGTCACTCATTGGATGATGATGATGATGATGATGATGGTGGTGCAGTGTCTGCACTGCCGTACATGTATGGCTGCCTCATAGTGTCACTCATTGGATGATGATGATGATGATAATGGTGATGCAGTGTATGCACTGCTGTACATGTATGAATGCCTCATAGTGTCACTCATTGGATGATGATGATGATGATGGTGGTGCAGTGGCTGCACTGCCATACACATATAGCTGCCTTGTAGTGTCACTCATTGGATGATGATGATGATGATGATGATGATGATGATAATGATAATGGTGGTGCAGTGTCTGCACTGCCATACACGTATGGCTGCCTTGTAGTGTCCCTCATTAGATGATGATGATGATGATAATGGTGGTGCAGTGTCTGCACTGCCATACATGTATGGCTGCCTCATAGTGTCCCTCATTGGACAATGATGATGATGATGATGATGATGGTGGTGGTGCAGTGTCTGCATTGCCATACATGTGTGGCTGCCTTGTAGTGTCACTCATTGGATGATAATAATGATGATGATGATGATGATGA
Organism: Protopterus annectens; assembly: GCF_019279795.1. Lineage (NCBI taxonomy): Eukaryota > Metazoa > Chordata > Ceratodontiformes > Protopteridae > Protopterus > Protopterus annectens. The sequence goes on from NC_056749.1 coordinate 42,420,842, forward strand.
TGATGATGATAGTGGTGCAGTGCCTGCACTGCTGTACAAGTATGGCTGCCTCATAGTGTCCCTCATTGGATGATGATGATGATGATGATGATGATAATGGTGGTGCAGTGTATGCACTGCTGTACATGTATGACAGCCTCATAGAGTCACTCATTGGATGATAATGATGATGATGATGGTGGTGCAGTGTCTGCACTGCCATACACGTATGGCTGCCTTGTAATGTCACTCATTGGATGATGATGATGATGATGATGATGATGATGATGATAATGGTGGTGCAGTGTATGCACTGCTGTACATGTATGAATGCCTCATAGTGTCACTCATTGGATGATGATGATGATGATGGTGGTGCAGTGGCTGCACTGCCATACACATATAGCTGCCTTGTAGTGTCACTCATTGGATGATGATGATGATGATGATGATGATGATGATGATAATGATAATGGTGGTGCAGTGTCTGCACTGCCATACACGTATGGCTGCCTTGTAGTGTCCCTCATTAGATGATGATGATGATGATAATGGTGGTGCAGTGTCTGCACTGCCATACATGTATGGCTGCCTCATAGTGTCCCTCATTGGACAATGATGATGATGATGATGATGGTGGTGGTGGTGCAGTGTCTGCATTGCCATACATGTGTGGCTGCCTTGTAGTGTCACTCATTGGATGATGATGATGATGATGATGATGATAATGGAATTGCAGTATCTGCATTGTCATACATGTATGGCTGCCTCGTAGTGTCACTCATTGGATGATGGTGATGATGATAATAATGGTGGTGCAGTGTCTGCACTGGTGTACACGTATGGCTGCCTTGTAGTGTTCTTCATTGGATGATGATGACGATGATGATGATGGTGGTGCAGTGTCTGCACTGCCATACACATATGGCTGCCTTGTAGTGTCACTCATTGGATGATAATAATGATGATGATGATGATGATGATGATGATGATAGTGGTGCAGTGCCTGCACTGCTGTACAAGTATGGCTGCCTCATAGTGTCCCTCATTGGATGATGATGATGATGATGATGATGATGATGATGATGATAATGGTGGTGCAGTGTATGCACTGCTGTACATGTATGACAGCCTCATAGAGTCACTCATTGGATGATAATGATGATGATGATGGTGGTGCAGTGTCTGCACTGCCATACACATATGGCTGCCTTGTAATGTCACTCATTGGATGATGATGATGATGATGATGATGATGATGATGATAATGGTGGTGCAGTGTCTGCACTGCCATACACATATGGCTGCCTCGTAGTGTCACTCATTTGATTATGATGTTGATGATGATGATGGTGGTGGTGCAGTGTCTGCACTGCCGTCCACATATGGCTGCCTCATAGTGTCACTCATTGGATGATGATGATGATGATGATGATAATGGTGGTGCAGTGTCTGCACTGCCATACACGTATGGCTGCCTTGTAGTGTCACTCATTGGATGATGATGATGATGATGATGATGGTGATGATAATGGTGGTGCAGTGTCTGCACTGCCGTACATGTATGGCTGCCTCATAGTGTCCCTCATTGGATGATGATGATGATGATGATGATAATGGTGGTGCAGTGTCTGCACTGCCATACATGTATGGCTGCCCCGTAGTGTCACTCATTGGATGATGATGATGATGATGATGATGATGATAATGTTGGAGCAGTGTCTGCACTGCCATACATATATGGTTGCCTTGTATTGTCCCTCACTGGATGATGATGATGACGATGATGATGATAATGGTGGTGCAGTGTCTGCACTGCTGTACATGGATGGCTGCCTCGTAGTGTCCCTCATTGGATGATGATGATGATGGTGGTTCAGTGTCTGCACTGCCATACACGTATGGCTGCCTTGTAGTGTCCCTTATTGGATGATGATGATGATGATGGTGGTGGTGCAGTGTCTGCACTGCTGTACACATATGGCTGCCTTGCAGTGTCCCTCATTGGATGATGATGATGATGATAATGGTGGTGCAGTGTCTACACTGCCGTACACGTATGGCTGCCTCATAGTGTCCATCATTGGATGATGATGATGATGATGATGATGATAATGGTGGTGCAGTGTCTGCACTGCCATACATGTACAGCTGCCTCATAGTGTCACTCATTAGATGATGATGATGATGACGATGATGATAATGGTGGTGCAGTGTCTGCACTGCCATACACGTATGGCTGCCTCATAGTGTCACTCATTGGATGATGATGATGATGATGGTGGTGGTGGTGCAGTGTCTGCACTGCCGTACACATATGTCTGCCTCGTAGTGTCACTCATTGGATGATGATAATAATGATAATGGTGGTGCAGTGTCTGCACTGCCGTACATGTATGGCTGCCTCGTAGTGTCCCTCACTGGATGATGATGACGATGATGATGATAATGGTGGTGCAGTGTCTGCACTGCTGTACACGGATGGCTGCCTCCTAGTATCCCTCATTGGATGATGATGATGATGATAATGGTGGTGCAGTGTCTGCTCTGCCATACATGTATGGCTGCCTCATAGTGTCACTCATTGGATGATGATGATGATGATGGTAATGGTGGTGCAGTGTCTGCATTGCTGTACATGTATGACTGCCTCATAATGTCACTCATTGGATTATAATGATGATGATGATAATGGTGGTGCAGTGTCTGCACTGCTGTGCATGTATGGCTGCCTCATAGTGTCTCTCATTGGATGATGATGATGATGATGATGATGATGGTGGTGCAGTGTCTGCACTGCCATACACATATGGCTGCCTCATAGTGTCACTCATTGGATGATGATGATGATGGTGGTGCAGTGTCTGCACTGCCATGCACATATGGCTGCCTTGTAGTGTCACTCATTGGATCATGTTGATGATGATGATGATGACGATGATAATGGTGGTGCAGTGTCTGCACTGCCATACATGTGTGGCTGCCTCGTAGTGTCCCTTATTGGATGATAATGATGATGATGATGATGATGTTGGTGCAGTGTCTGCATTGCCGTACACATATGGCTGCCTCCTAGTGTCCCTCATTCGATGATGATTATGATGATGATGATGATGATGATGATGATAATGGTGGTGCAGTGTCTACACTGCCGTACACATATGGCTGCCTCATAGTGTCCATCTTTGGATAATGGTGGTGCAGTGTCTGCACTACCGTACATGTATGGCTGCCTCATAGTGTCACTCATTGGATGATGATGATGATGATGATGATGATGATGATGATGGTGGTGGTGCAGTGTCTGCACTGCCATACACGTATGGTTGCCTCGTAGAGTCATTCATTGGATGATGATGATGATGATAGTGGTGCAGTGTCTGCAATGGGGGGACTATATTGGGCCTAGAAGGTCACTGGATAAATAACTAGTCTGCATACTTCCTGGCAATCAAATGATTCAGCATCACCTTGTAAGTGATGGAAAGATCAAAATGCCGCACCCCCCAGGTGTATCCAGGCATTTAAACCACTTCCACAAGCTGAACACACGCGCTCAGTGATGCTTCTTGTTTGTGCATGGGCAGTAATGTTCTGCTGTTTAGTGGTGCTATGTGAGTTTCTTATGTGTCATCAACCAGGGCACCAGGAAGTATCTTGCATTACCTGAAATACAGTAGAAACATTCAGAGGGGGGAGAGAACTTTGCAGACACTATTTTTTTTATATAAAGCTAAAGTTTTACATTTTTCATTGTGTTAACTGATTGCATATTATTACCATCTATTTATGAACATTTGTTCAAACAGCTTCTGTGGTTATTTCTTTTCTTTACAAGTAAGTCTGCTATTTTGTGTACTAATACTATGTCATATAATTTTATACTACACTGTTTCTTAGAAATGTTCTCCCAGAGCCCCTGCTGAAAAGGAGCTATTACAGTGCAGTCAGTTTTTGCTAGTTAACAAAATAAAGTAAAGAAAGAAATATATAAATAAGTTAAACCAAATATAAATGTTTTCACAGCAGAGCTGTCAGGATGAGTGAAATCTGAATTTCTTTCACTTATATATGCAGAAAGCTATATTAAGCAAAATTAAATGTGACCTCTTTCCAGTAAATCTTGCAGCATGTAAAATATGAACTGTACAAAATATATAGATTTGATTGCAACAGAACTGTAGTAGAACTGTTAAAGTGTGAAACTGGCTTCTCAAATGTGCATGCATTTGCAGTGCTTAAAGCATACAGCTCCTTGAAATGCTACTTCAGGTCAAAAGAAAGCATTATCTCATCTGAACTACTCCTAGAAGTATTTGACTGTAGAAACAGGAAACCTTCTATTCAGATTGAAGAAAAACAGATAATACTGTGTGGCACTCTTTTAAAAAGAGAAAAAAAGAGAGAGAGAGAGAGAGAGAGAGTCTTTGTCCATTTAATTTCTGACTTGTTTCTGTGTGAACAAGTACATTGCATTTCTGGGCAGATTTTGTGTCTAAAATTCACTGACTGAGAAATTGTACAACTGGTTGTAGGACTTGTGCTTAATTTTCTATCGCCAACTGACGTGTATCTTTTGTTGCTGAGTGACAGAACTAGATAAGCTGCTGGTGGTCTGCAGTATGCCAGACATTTATGTAAACACATTTATTTTGTATTTTCGTCATGGACATTTACAGCTGCTTGTATATTTGATTTCACAAATTGCATTGTTTAACTTCTTTAGAGAGCTTTATTATTTAATTTTAAATACTTGTGTCTGGTGGTTTATTTATTGTCTTAAGGGTATGTGTATCATATTGGTATAAAGATTTCAACAGATGGCTTCTGTCTTTTAAAGAGTTACTGCTCAAGGTACTGCTACCATGCCCATGTTTAACTGGCTTATTATAAAGGTAAACAGTAGCTGTGTTCTTGGTGGCTGGAATGATCTTGCTGATCAGTGTTCCCATAAACACAAGAAAAAAATTAGAAAGTTGTTTTTGAGTATAATATCTAGCAACATTTCCACTAAATACATATTTTCCTTAGATGCGCCTTTACAGAGCATAAAATCAACTGTCCACTGAATCTTTAACTCATGTGGAATAACAGTATACAGGTCTCTGATGTCTACAACAAGAAAAATTAAAGTGGGGTCATAAGAAATTTTACTGATATTTTCTAAAAAGCTCCAGGAATCCCTGCAAATTTGGACTTCTTTTGGCAGATTCGTACTGCCTCTTATATTGTTCCAGGTTTGAATGAGATATTGTCCATAAAATGTTTTTTGAAATTAATGGCTTTAGGTAGATAAAAATTTTTTCTAGGAAAGGGAGTATTTTGTGTGTTTAATGTATATATATTTACATATATAAATATTTTATGGTATATACATTTTTCATGTTTTTTAGTTCTACATATACATGGTATTGTACATTGTGACAAAAAACTGTTGACTGGAAGGCATTTATAGGGACCCAAGATACACATTTTTGTATAAAGTTTGGGTTCATATATATTTCGTTGCTTGCTTGCTGCTTATCCTTTGGTTGGGATATATTTAATGTATTATATATATTATATGTATTATATATTTTATTTATTTTAGGTTTTTATAAAAGAATGTTAGGCTAAAGGCAATTAATTGTTCAATTGCTTAATTGGTATGAAATATCTATGATGTCATAATTAATTCATAGTATTTAATGGTCTGAATGATTTTTAGGCTTGTAGCATTTTGCCTGAAGAAGGTGGAGAGAATCTCTCTACCGAAAGCGCTTACTAATAAACGGCTATTTGGTTTGAATTTGTTCAGCCTTTGCTTTTGCTTTTGCTTCGTGGGCTTTTCTTTTTTAGCTCTTAGTATTCCAAATGCACTGGACATAACTCCGTGGTAGTATTCCAAATGCACTGGACATAACTCCGTGGTGGTATTCCAGACACACTGGACATAACTAGCACTGGACATAACTCCATGGTAGTATTCCAAACGCACTGGACATAACTCCGTGGTAGTATTCCAAATGCACTGGACATAACTCCGTGGTAGTATTCCAAATGCACTGGACATAACTCCGTGGTAGTATTCCAAATGCACTGGACATAACTCCGTGGTAGTATTCCAAAGCACTGGACATAACTCCGTGGTAGTATTCCAAATGCACTGGACATAACTCCGTGGTAGTATTCCAAATGCACTGGACATAACTCCGTGGTAGTATTCCAGACACACTGGACATAACTCCATGGTAGTATTCCAAATGCACTGGACATAACTCCATGGTAGTATTCCAGACACACTGCACATAACTCCGTGGTAGTATTCCAAACATGACTGATGGAAGAAAGAAGATGCTTCCCTACAGGTCTCTCACTCACAATCTGTAGTTATTCCCTCACAGAGAGAGTGGTGACCCGCACTCACAGGAAGTATACTAATAGGTTCATAGGTAGGTACTAGGCTATCGGCCCAAGGGCCTAAGTAAGCCTAGCCAACAAGGTTCCCTGGCTTACGCCACCCAATAAAGATAATTTCCTGTGCCCCTGTTGAGCAGAGCCACAGAAGTGATATAGGCATACAACTGAGTGCATGTAATATACTTTCACTTTTCCTGCGCTATGTATGGTGTGTGATAAACCCCAATCAGGTTTTTCAGATATAGGGTTAATTGTTAGAAATGAAGCATAACTTAAGATGGTTCATAATTTGGCATGGCATCAACAGCCTGTTCTACGGTGGACAGAATGGAGTAAAAAGCAACAAGAACTAAACAGCCAGCTTTTATCATCCTTTGAATCAAAAAGTATCCTACTATTTCATGATGGTAAATGTGGCATATGCCACTTTGCTTTGTATCCTGAAAAGTAAGACACAGTTTTAATCCCTCTTTATTAGCAGGTCAACTAAACAGTCACTTCAGCTGATTTTGGTAGCCATGATGATATCAGTGCCCGTATGTCAAGGCAAAAGAGCCTGAAATGCCGACATCATCCGTGTGAGACAAAGCATAAGAAGCAGAGAAAGATGCAACTATAACAGATGTTGCACTTTGAAGAGTGAGCGTGAAAAGACTTGCACACTCAAATGGGAATATGATGAACAGCAAACAGGAGTTGAATTTGAAAAGTACAATGCAGCTTGATATGAATTTTGCTGCAGTGAAACATTTATTTACATTTTTTTACCAACATAGCCTGAATGGGTCAGGAAAAGCAGCCCCCTTTTCAGTGGAAACCAGGGGAGAAAAGCTCCATACACCGAAATAAAAAAGACAAGTTACACAAAAGAGAGAAATGTTACAATGGTTTTCCTTGTAGGATAAGTTAATGCAGAGCAAGTTTATTAAATATGGCTATAGCGCCTGCAGCAGAAAAGCAGGAAATAATCCTACAGATTTACAATTGCACTGATAATTTTGGACAATAACATATAGAAAGAATATTCACAGTATATCAGTTGGAAAAATTGGGTTCATATTACGTTATCGAAAAATAACGTAATCAAACACTCAGAACTTCGAAACGACCGCATTTCGAAACTTTTATTGTGGGGAGGCTGTGCCCCCCACACCCTCCGCTAAATATATATTCCAACTCTGAGATCGCACTACAGTGAGGAAAGGGCAAATATGCCAATCTTCACTGTACTGCGATCCCACAATGCCATCTTCAAAATGCATCCATTTCGAAGTTCTGAGCGTTTGATTACGTTACCTTTTGATAATGTAATAGGAACCAGTAAAAATCAGTTACATTCATATACAGTTTTACAGCAGCACGAGAGGATAATAGGGACAGTGTTTGCAATGCAAGATAAATATATAGGTATAGGAGGAGTTCTCAGGTGATATATCCACACAGATCATGTAGAGAGTAGCATGGAGACGAGTCTAGCAAGAGACGCATTAGAGTAAGTGGATTTGGGAAAGAGAAAGGCGGGAAACTGGAGTGGTAAAGATTAGGGAGAGAACAGGCAGTGAGACAGTAGGGCTAGAAAGGAGGGAAGAGGATAAAAAGGATAAAGCAGGCAGGAAGCAGTTTGAGTGTGGAGCGTAAGAGTAGAGAAGGGGAAAGCAGAAAGAGAATGGAGCAATGCCTGCTGCAGATTAAATGTAACAGTTTTATAAAATATGTGAGTGAGAAGAGAAGAGGGAGGAAGAATGGTCTGGAAAGGTGAAGACAGTCAAGGGTTAGTCTGGTGTGACAAAATAATCACATAGCAAATATGTACGTCATGAAGGTGGCTTTGTGATGTAGGTGCCAAAGCCCTGACTGCATCCCAGATAACCAGAGTTTAACTAATGATCTAGGCAACAGAGGAGGCAGTGAAGAAGGGTGGCAGTGAACAGCAGATGTCCAATTACCCATGGAGGGGTTGCAGCGTTGTCTACTGCAAACTCCAAACAGATGTTTGGGGACATGCAAAAAGGACAAGGAGATGGCCGTGACTGCCCATCAAACGGCTCAGTGACATGCTGCAAGTAGCACTGGGCTGGATAAGGAAGGCATCCACCCCCATAACATGCGGAAGGAGGGTTCTAATACCGTCCTGA